>NC_089811.1:38806591-39014091 GCF_029633855.1 Hoplias malabaricus | reverse complement strand
GCGCCCAATGATTCCAGGTAGGCTCTGGACCCACCGCGACCCTGAACTGGATAAGCGGTTACAGATAATGGTTCTGATATTGCATGCCAATGCAGTATACACCTGTATTCTATAATGGTCTTCATATTCAGCCTATTAATTAAAGGTATAGTAATGATTCATTACTGAATCATTAATGCAGAGGTTTTCAAGCATAATTCTCAAAAAAGAGAAATACTTTATGGCATTTGAAGTCAGTTTGTTCTCTTTCTGTGGCACAGTTGCCACACCTAGGGTTACAGAAATCACTTTTATTTTTAATAAAATGACAGTATACATTAAGAAAAATACGATTATTATACTGTGTAGTTTACAACAATGGCAGACATAAATACAGATTACATGCGTACACTTATTCAAGTGTTAATAATCCTGCTCGGAAGCTGTAGGCGGTTATTACAGCACTGTGAACCAGTGCAGGTGAGTGTTGTCATGGTGACAGGACGCGACCCTCAGTAAAATGGCGGCTGTAGTGTGTCCAGGGATGGGTGGCTGCTAATCGCTCGCATACTGAGAATACGTACTGCTTTAACGGCCGAGTGGTACTGGATCAAGTCTTGTACCTGTACTGTGTAAGTACAGCTGTGAATTCTCTCATCTAACTACCGTCATGGCTCTTTTCCCATCAGTAGACTCACAGTGAGAGAGGGAAGGGGGTACAACGATCTGTTTTTGTTTAAATTAAACGGTCTGTATTTTATATCATTAATGGAGGCCAACAGCAGTTGAGAAAAGTCGTTTTCAGAATCTTCTGGTGTGTAACGTCGCTAAAGTCGGCTTCTTATTCGTCAGTTTCTTATTCGGATTTTCTGTTCCACGTTAAATTGTGCAGTAGTTGCATTCTGTCGCCACTAGATGGAAAATAAGAACACGACTTCAATACTGTGGGGAAATTGCGTATTTGGCTTAATTCATTTGTCATTATCTCTTTACTTTCAGTGTTTTAGAAATCCGAAAGGCACATTTGAAGACATAATATAGCAGAATATCAAAATCCTGTAGAATATTTTTGTAATGGCCTGATGAATATAGAATTGAACATAATAGAATGTGTGAAAAAAATTTGTTTTAATTCATCGGTCATTCAGTGTCTCCAAAATATTAAAGACTCATTGAAGACACATTATCTCTTTACTTTCAAAGTGTCTCAAAAATCTGAAAGACTCTGAAGACATGGTATAACAGACTATCAAAATCCTGAAGATGAATTTTTACTGTGGAATTTTTTTTGTCATGGCCTTGTGAACATAGCATGTGACATGATAGAATGTGTGGAAAGATGAACTTGCAGCATTTTAAGATGAGATACTTAAATTCCTAACACCCCGGAGGGGGCGCCAGTCCTTCACAGGGAAACACACACACACTCACGGACACTTTTGAGTCGCCAATCCACCTACCAACGTGCATTTCTGGAGTGTGGGAGGAAAACAGAGCACCCAGAGGAAACCCACGCAGACACAGAGAGAACACACCACACCCCTCACAGACAGTCACCTGGAGGAAATCCACACAGACACAGGGAGAACACACCACACTCCTCACAGACAGTCACCCGGAGGAAACCCACGCAGACACAGGCAGAACACACCACACTCCTCACAGACAGTCACCCGGAGGAAACCCACGCAGACACAGGCAGAACACACCACACTCCTCACAGACAGTCACCCGGAGGAAACCCACACAGACACAGGGAGAACACACCACACTCCTCACAGACAGTCACCCGGAGGAAACCCACACAGACACAGGGAGAACACACCACACTCCTCACAGACAGTCACCCAGAGCGGGAATCGAACCCACAACCTCCAGCCCCCTGGAGCTGTGTGACTGCGACACTACCTGCTGCATCACCTCATAAAACAATGAGATAAATAAGAGTATAGTTGACTGTAAACAATAATGAGACTCCTAAACTGGTTTTCTAATAAGCAGTTACAGCATAGTTTTAACTGAATTGTTCTAGTCTGTCTCTGAGTTAGGTAGGGCCAGGTTACATACACAACATTTTTTAAGTTTTGCTATCACCTGGCAACATCTCTAGGAAGGTAAGAGCTTTTGGAAACAAACAAAGCTTTTAATCACTAGCTTGGAATTTTGATTTTCACTGTAGTTTCTTTGGATAAGGATAGACTGAATGAAGCTGTATGCACAAAAGGAAAGGTTCTCTAATAAGTAAGAGGGCTGCAGACACCAATGGAATTTCATGCTGAATGTTTTCAAAAGATTTTGTAGGTGCTGCACCACAGGGTTGCATTATTGACTGTTGGTGGTCATGTATTTATACTCTACAATACTCACTTTGGAGTGAGTGAGTGGCCACAGAGATCTCAGAGGAAACTGAGTGTGTTTATGTGTATCAATTATTCACCAATCTTATGTGTCTAATAGCAGATGTGAAATATAATGTGGTTAGTAATTGGTCAGATGACGTATATAATTGTTGGCTTGTTTGAAATGCATGAAAAAAATTTGATGTTACAACATATGGTTTGTATTTTTTTACAGGACCTTGACGTTTTTTGGAACAAATCCTCTCCTACACTGAATTCGAATAAAAAAACAAAACAACACAAGGATGTATGGTATGCATTGTATTGTGTTTAACACAGTTGCAATTAGATGAGAGTAACTTTACATCAGTACCAATGAGATGAAAAAACTTATTTGTTAAAATCAAGGATGAAGAGGTGTATTCATATCATTTTTTGTGTGATTGTCTTTTCAGAACTGCACAAAATAGAGAGCAAAATACATCCGTTTGAAGCAGATAAACTGAAGTTACAGAACGTAGATTTGGAGGCCCTGCAGTTACACTTAGAGAAGGTGTGAGTACTTACTTATACGTGTCATTTTGAATTGTTAATGCATATTGAACGGCTGTTGGCTCATTATAAAATGGTGTGCACATTTGTATATGCGTGAAGTTTTGATCGTTTTTTTAAATGAAAATCAAAGTCTAAATACAGAAGTAGCATCAAACAAATCTCATTCACTTGTTCAAATGATTCACTCTATATCCGTATAGATCCATATCTATATCCATTTGTGGACACTTTAATGATTAACGATTAGACACAGGCATTCAGACAGGCATCTAATCATCTGTCATGCAGTATCTGACTAATGTCTGTGTGTTCGAATAAAAATTGTTCGAACATCAAGTGTAAAATCTTCGAAAATAAGTGAAAGTTGTTCCTACAGTAAAGTAACGTCTTATTTATTTCAGAAGAATTTTGTATAAGCAGGTGTCCATAAACGTTTTGGGAATATAGTGTATCTACATGAATTCTGTTTAGTGCTGAAAATGTAAGTAAACTCAAAAAGAAACCAGTCTAATAAGGTTTATTTATGTGAAAACAAAGTAAGTATTTAAATGAGTTATATTCATTACATTACTTTTGTTCAGCGCTGTGATGCATTGTCTTCCATTTAGATAATTCACTTTTATCTCAGCGTCTGTCTCTGTGGCACTGGCTTTTGAACACTCCTCTCACTTAAGTGACATCACTAGAGCTGATGCAGCAAGCTCCACTCCCACTGCAGCAAGTCTATGCTTTGTTGCTTTGGTCTCCGGTTCACAGCTTGACGTTTATTCACATTTATGTCTCACTTTTTCTCTTTCTCTCTCATTTTTTCTTTCTCTGTTTCTGTGTGTGAGTATGGGGGAGGCAGAGGTGGAGCCAGCTTTGGTGCATACTCTTGTAGAGAATGTGACTAAAAGCTCTAGATACCTTTCTCTGTCTCCTTTCTTCCAGCACTGCTTCCTGTCTTCCTGGATTAAAGAGAACATTAAGAAGAAGGAGTGCTGCTTCTATGTGGAAGATGGAAGGTATTTATAGATAGGTGTCTGAGACAGAGAGTCAGCATTGACCTTGTATGTTTTGTTGAGTCATTGTTAATTAATCTTTAATATGCTAAAATTAATCAAGAACTGTCCTAAGGCATATTATTGAGTAACTACATGCAGAACACTGCAAACTAGTTATATGGAGTGAAGGGTAGAAGACTGGACATTTTGAAACATTCTTAAAGGAAACAAATGTAGTTTTTTCATTTTTATCAGTTCAGAGATTACATTTAGTCACACTTTTTTAAGAGTCATCGCATCATATTTTGAATGTGAAATTAATGTCTCCTTCTGTAGACGTGCTGGCAGTAACAGTGTCCTAAATAACTATTGGAGTTTGTGAAGTACTACGCCTCTATGCTTTTTCCCTTTATGTCCAGCTCTGTCATGATGTTAGTAATCAGCCCTTGTGTGTGCTAAGCTTGTATTGTTGAACAGTAACATGTGTGTGAATGTGGATTATTTCACACAGAGAGGGGATGTGTGTGTGTGGCTACGAAAAGATCCACCACACTGACGAGGCCATCAAACCGGAGGAATTTATGGGGGAGCGATGGGACACAAACAGGCATGTTAGAGAGGTCCCCACTGATGCATTTGGTGATGTTAATTTTAGAGGAATTCGGCAGAAATCAGGCAAGGTAAAAATAACAAGGACTTCTTGTGATTATGCACATTTCTTTCCACAGAAAGGTTTTACATTTTTAAATAGGACGGATGGAACTTCATGGTTTACTCTATGCAATATTTTAAAAGTTATATGTTTACACAGAAGGCGGCATGGTGGCGCAGCAGGTAGTGTAGCGCTCACACAGCTCCAGGGACCTGTAGGTTGTGGGTTCAAGTTCCATTTCGGTGACCGTCTGTGAGGAGTTTGGTGTTTACGGACACTTTTGGTGACTCAGAAGTGTCCATAGATGTGAATGTGTGTGTGTGTGTGTCGCCCTGTGTAGGACTGGCGCCCCCTTCAGGGCCTTGCGTCCAGTGATTCCGAGTAGGCTCCGGACCCACCACGACCCTGAACTAGATAAGGGTTACAGATAATTGAACCCACAACCTCTAGGTCTCTGGAGCTGTGTGACTGTGACACCTACCTGCTGCGCCACAGTGCCGCCCACATTCAGATTTTTTGCTCAATAACAAAAACAGAACAAAAAACAACACTAATTTATGCTTGTGCTAAGTTGAAATTTGTTCCTAAGACATAAATAATTCCTTAGGTGAACTCACACCTCTCACTTCCTAACTCTAGTGCTGTTATTTTAAATGTTATTATAATAATTGTTTTCCTCTGGATTTTTGTAGTGAAAATGGACATTAACCTAGTGTTGTGAAATTAATAAAATCATTAGCTGAGTGAATCGTTTCACTTACACTTAATATTCTGTGTCAGATTCAATTTTAATTTGTTGGCAGTTGAGGCAGTTGTGTTTAAACAAATAGAAATCTGAAAGAACGTGTAGTAATTCCATGTGTTTTTACAGTTTTAGATTTTAAGGAATAAATTCTTCTATAATTACAACCCCAATTCCAAAGAGGTTGGGATGTTGGGTAAAACATAAATAAAAACAGAACACAATGATATGCAAATCCTTTTCAGCCTGTAGTCAATTGAATACACTACAAAGACAAGATATTTAATGTTCAAACGGATAAACTTTATTGCTTTTTTGCAAATATTCACTCATGCACATATTTGCCATGTATTTTAGCATTATTTGAAATAATACTACAGTGTGTGTGTGGGTGTGTGTGTGTGTGCAGTATATTCGTGTGTCCTCAGAAACATCTCCTGAGGTTCTGTACGAGCTGATGACTGAACACTGGAAGCTCAAGCCTCCAAACCTGTTAATCTCAGTGACTGGAGGAGCCAAAGACTTCCACATGAAGACTCATCTGAAGGAAAATTTCCACAGGGGTTTAATTAAAGTGGCCAAAACCACAGGTACCTACTGTGAATTCTATTGCATGACAAGAGCAAACTCAAACTGTACTTTTCTACCAGAGATAAACAGGCGTAGTTTTAGGTTTCATTAGTGTTGATTTAACACTGGTCAATTTACTGAGTGTGTACTTCTTTATGTAAATATTTTATGTATTTGAAATATGTTTTAATGTGAAAATAACTGAGTGAAGCCAGATATAAAGCCTGGTTTTCCTCCTCAAGGTCCATAAACGTTAACATTTTTTTTAATGAATCGCCTGTTCCAGGTGCCTGGATCCTGACGGGGGGCACACACACTGGTGTGATGAAGCATGTTGGAAGGGCAGTGCGAGATTACACACTCAGCAGCAGCTCTGTGGAGGAACAGATCGTGGCCATCGGCGTGGCAACCTGGGGCGTCATCCACAACCGACAGGATCTGATTAACCCTGAGGTGGCCTGCTATATGAGTTTAGTTCTCAGTGAGAAAACACACAAAAGTAAAAAAAAAAAAAAAGAGAGAACTTTTTCTTTCTTTTTCTTTTTTTCCAGGGCAGCTTTCCTGCTCATTATTATCTGGATGAGCCTGGCCAGGGCCGACTCTCCTGTCTAGATGTTAACCACTCTCACTTCCTGCTGGTGGATGATGGGACACATGGTCGTTATGGCGCTGAGATAGAGCTTCGTGGGCGTCTGGAAAAACTGATCTCAGAGCAGCCTCTGGGAAATAGAGGTGAGTCTGCCAATGTGTAGCAGTGTGTAGTCTCATAATTGACAATTATTTTTTCAGAGCTGCAGTATAGGTTTATAAAATATATTGATTTAATTTCATAGTTTTGTCTTTTTTTTATTTGCCAAAAATGATCATAATTCATTAGCATGTTTCATCTTGGTGGCACAGTAGCGCAACAGGAAGTGCCGCTGTCACACAGCTCTATGTTCCTGGGTTTCTGGGTTTGAGCCCCGCCTTGAGTCGCTCAGGGCTCCTCCCACAGTCAAAAAACAAAAACAGTTCGGTAGTTGATTTGGCTCTAGTTGATCTATGGGTGTGTAAGGTGCCGTGTGATTAACTAGCACCCTGTCCAGGTGTTTCCAGTTAGGCTGTAGACACACTGTGGTCCTGGATGAAGTAGTTACAGGAAAGTCTTTTTTATCCGTCAGAAATATAGATCCTGTTTTTATTACTGTATCATTAAAGCTAGGCTGTTACGGCTAAAACAGCCCTAATAATTCAGCACTAGAATTATGATGAATTAAATAATTTGGGATGGCAATGTCGCATATCGCAGTGTTCAGCCCTGATAAAACACCGCACTGGAAATTCTTTCTCCGCGACAGCTCTACAGCTTTCATTTTAGAACAAAACTTGCACATCACTGCAGTCTCACATTTTACAATATGCTCTGAACTTTTGACATTAAAATAACATTGTTTTTTCAAATATTTGATTTCTACAGTATGAGCCCTGTCAGGATAGGCATTGAGCTTCTTTATATTTTAAATCCTAGACTTAATCTTAAGTTTAACGTTCACTAAGCATGATGGATTATTGGTAATTAATGTTAAATTAACATATATTATATTTTATAAATAGTTATTAATGGCTGTGAAACTGTAGTTGTGGAATGAAATGCGTGAAATGAGGATTATAGAAGTTATAAACGCTAGTTTTTACCTCTATTCATATGGTTATATTAATGATATATTACTTCCACACTGCTTCTATTTTTCTGCATGTTAAACATTCGAAGTGCAGCTGTTTTTTAATCATGTTGTTTTCAATGTGCATATAACTCTATTTATTATATGTCTCCACAGACAGCGGAGTAAAGACTCCAGTTGTGTGTGTGGTGCTGAATGGTGGACCTGGAACTCTGAATGTGAGACCATAATCTTCCCTAAGTTGTCATTACTAAATTTTACTACGTATCTCTCTGAATTTTGCCTGGACCCCAAATGATGTGTTTCCCACAGACAATCTACAACTCCATGATGAACAGCACTCCGTGTGTTATTCTGGAAGGTTCCGGACGCTTGGCTGATGTCATCGCTCAAGTGGCTGGCCTCCCCCTGCCCCAGGTCACGTTGTCTCTAATCCACCGACTGATGAAGAAGTTTTTTGGAAAAGATTATGAGACCTTCTCTGAGATCAAAATCATTGAATGGACCAAGAAGGTGAGATTAGAAAAAGTCAGTGAGTAATTACCAACGCTGCATTGTGTTTGTTGTTGTTCCAACTCGATTACACATGTTCTCATTGCATAGCTTTTTGCTGAGTGATAGAGAGATTGAGGTAAACCGTACTGTCTTAGACTCCCAGCCCCAGATTGCCAGGTTATACCTACCTACAGCTGATCGGTGTTCATTTTGACCTGTTTTTATCATCTTACCCAATATTCAGACACATTGTGTCTAAAAACGAGTGAGGAGTGTGGTGTGATCTCCCTGTGTCTGGGTGGGTTTCCTCTGGGTGACTGTCTGTGAGGAGTGTGGTGTGTTCTCCCTGTGTCTGGGTGGGTTTCCTCCCGGTGACTGTCTGTGAGGAATGTGGTGTGTTCTCCCTGTGTCTGCGTGGGTTTCCTCCGGGTGACTGTCTGTGAGGAGCGTGGTGTGTTCTCCCTGTGTCTGCGTGGGTTTCCTCCGGGTGACTGTCTGTGAGGAGTGTGGTGTGTTCTCCCTGCGTCTGCGTGGGTTTCCTCCGGTTGACTGTCTGTGAGGAGTGTGGTGTGTTCTCCCTGTGTCTGCGTGGGTTTCCTCCGGGTGACTGTCTGTGAGGAGTGTGGTGTGTTCTCCCTGCGTCTGCGTGGGTTTCCTCCGGTTGACTGTCTGTGAGGAGTGTGGTGTGTTCTCCCTGTGTCTGCGTGGGTTTCTTTCGGGTGACTGTCTGTGAGGAGTGTGGTGTGTTCTCCCTGCGTCTGCGTGGGTTTCCTCCGGGTGACTGTCTGTGAGGAGTGTGGTGTGTTCTCCCTGTGTCTGCGTGGGTTTCCTCCGGGTGACTGTCTGTGAGGAGTGTGGTGTGTTCTCTTTACAGATAGGGGTTACAGATAATGAATGAGTTAATCTCTGCATGTGTATCCAGTCTCAGCATATCTTCATTTCGCCTCTAACATTGCATATATTCAAGTGTACTCTTGATTATATTTGCAGATTCAGGACATTATACGAAACCAGCAGCTACTGACAGTGTTTTGCATCGATGAGGAGAAAAACATTGACCTGGATGTCGCCATTCTCCAAGCTTTTCTGAAAGGTGAAAAATGAGCTCTACCCATTTATGTGAAGTAATTTATTTTACCATGCATTTCTTGAGATTTGCACTTAAGGAACTGATTGCTGAGCTCACTTCTTGAAATAGTAGTATTTTTTTATAGACATAATTAGAAGAAGAGTGCATTTATGCCTCCATTAATGACATAAACACAGTAGCTATGAGATGTGTGTGAGTAGAAGCTTTTATCATCTGTTATTATTATTGGTTTATCATATCAACCATTCATTTGATTTAGATGATGGATGGCATTTGTGCATTATTGGATTCAATTACATTTTACTACAGAAATAGCCTTAGGCTTAAACTGTTTCTTCTGGGCCTAGTTTCCCAAAAGCATCTCAGACCAGAGTGACAATGGTCTGTTAACTGAGACAGAGTTTCCAGTCAGTGTGATACGTGTTCTGCTCTTTAGGAATATTCTTTCGCTAAGATTTTGAGAAATGAAGCCTGTAAAAATAAGCATTCACTAATTTAATAATTTAGTGATTAAATAATTATATAGCAATAAATGCAAATAAATAAATATTTGATTTGAGATGTTTTAGAACAACAAGCCAGACGCTCTCATGTATCACTTCTGTCCAATTGAAATCTTTTGATATAGGAGCCCAAGGAGAGCAAGGAGAGCACCTGTATAGAAAATAATCAAATAACAGATAAAGAAAGAAACATATCTGGTGCAAACCATCCTTTCTTGAACTCTAATTCTGTAAATTTACATTCAGTGCACTGTGACTGTTTATCTGAAGTGATTTGACTATTGAACCTGCACACGTTGTGATGGTGAGGCTGGAAAAATATAAAACTGTGAGGGGGATCACCGTCACAATGTGTGCAAGTTCAGTCATATTCCCATTGCCAAGCTCATAGCAATGGGCTGAGGAGCAATGGAACTGCACTTTCTGGAGTGATTAAGCTTTTATTTAATACCTTTGGGATGAGTTGGCATTGTATTAATGATCCATTTATGACCTCACTGATGTTCTTGTGGCTGAATGAAATGTGATGCTTATTGCCACATCGTAGAGACTAGTGTAAAGTCTACTCTTGATTGCACAGGCACGATAAATGAACAGGACTTCTGTATATGTAGTGTATGTAAAACTAAATTACGTATTTTTGTCTTCCTGCAGCCTCTCAGGGCAGTGGAAATGTGGACAAGCAAAACAGAGAGAGACAGCTGGAACTTGCTGTGGCCTGGAATCGTGTGGACATTGCACAGAGTGAAATATTCACTGAAGAATATCAGTGGAAGGTCTGATACACAATTCATTTGCATTCACTGCTCTCAGTTAGTTTCAGCTTGTGTTTTAAGAGACAGAAGAAATGATTCCTGTCATGACAACAATATTAATGCTTCAGCTTTATCACATTGTTGTTTTAATGTACTGTAATGTCTCACTGCTCAAAGGTTCTCTTTATTACCCTCAAAGGGCATAAGGGAACCAGGGGAACAGAGCAGAATCAAGACCTGCGTCGTTTGCAGCCATGTTTGGTTTTTTGTGGTTCTGTATTAGACCATTTACCTATTCACTCATGTTTCTAACTTTGTTGGGTATCCGTGTACACCCTTCTGATCATTTAAATTCTCACATATACATGTGTATCTGGCATTCCGCATATTTGTCCCTAGACTATACCCTTAAATTAATGACACAAGAAAAGATGCAGTAAGGAGGAGTTGCTGGCTTCGGCAGTTAAATGCAGGAGTGGCCAGTTCGCTTACAGAAACATGGTTGGAAGAATCGGAAGTCCAATGAAAAGTGAAGGTGACTGCTTCTCACTCTTTCAGGTTCTTAGAGGTCCAAACAATACAGCGCAGTAAGGAGTATTGGAGAGCACAGCACCAGATTTTTTGGCGGTGTTGGGCAGGGGCCTATTTGGCTTCAGGTTGTTTAAGACTCGGCAGCTATTACCACACAGGAATGTGCAGTCTGTTGAGGATATGATTGATAATGAGTAGTGTGCCTCATTGAAATTCTTGTACACACAGTGGGTGGTTACTGCTTCAGTCTGGCAGATCTCAACCCATTCTCCAGA
Organism: Hoplias malabaricus; assembly: GCF_029633855.1. Lineage (NCBI taxonomy): Eukaryota > Metazoa > Chordata > Actinopteri > Characiformes > Erythrinidae > Hoplias > Hoplias malabaricus. The sequence goes on along the minus strand of NC_089811.1, from coordinate 39,002,961 downwards.
GAGCATCAGATGGATATAGCTTGGATCCAGCACAGAATTGATTCCTGAATTGATTAGCGGAGGTCTGCCAAGCTGTGTTAAAATAGCAAATCATGCTCCAGGGGAAATTCCAAGCTCAAAGAAGTCTTGTTTCAGTAGATGAACTGACTCCAAATTTTTGTTTCTGACTCACCTGATCGTTTTCATAGACTTGCTATACAGTTTCTGTATTGTTTTTTGGTTTACTTGTTCAACGCTTTTGAACGTTGTGATGTGACAGTCTAGAATATAATGCATTATGTTAGGCTGAATTTCCTTGTCTTGTAACTTTTCCCAATTCAGTTTTTGGCTTTGTGCTACTTCTTCTTGTTATTAGTGTTTTTCTTTATGTGTTCTGGCTTTTCTTTGGTTTGCATTTGGTTTGCACTTCCCTCTGGTCAGTGTCTCTAAGGTGCTGATATAGTCTTGTGAATCGGTGACCTTTTGGGTTGTTCTTTATTATCTTCATGTATTTAAACTCTGTTTCTTTTCTGTACATCTGTTTGATGTCCATTAGTGCCCAGATATCAGACATATTAGACCATAACATATCGTGTTATTGGTACTTTCGGCTCTATTGGTACTTGTCTAGGGTTCTGCCGTGTGTTGTGTGGGTTAGATATCAGGTTGTTTCCACAATATACCTGGCATCTGACCCATACAAAGTGGACCTGTGGCTGAGTAGAGATAGCTAGACTCACCCTGAGTCAGCACCATCATTCATGGCCAATGTAAGCCATAAGAGAACTTCATATGTGGACCACATTTGGGCCAAACACACATTGCTTGAGTGGTTTTGTTCGGTTGTTCGTGACTCGGTCATTATCAGTCTATTTGTCTGTGTTTGTGGTTAGGTTTAGTATAGTTTCTATTAGAACTGATCCGTGTTCATGTTTGTCTTGATTATGTGTGCATCTGCCATTCCGCGTTTTTGTCCCACAACTACACCTTACACTTATTCAAACATGAACTCCTCTGGCAGCACCACACATTTCTTTTGGACCATCTGGTACAGGCCCGGACTTACCATCGGCAGAACCGAGATTTCCCGGTGGCCTGGCTTGTCAGCATCAGGTCTGGACGCTTATGATGAGTTCAACAGAACAGTAGCACTTGTGAAAACACAAAGTTTTCCATTCAAAAAGTTGCCAATATGATGCACAATAAAGAAAAAATGGCAGAAAAAAAGAGAAATGAATCGTGTTTCCATTCACTTCACTTTTGTGAATAAACATCAGAAACAAGGCAGCATCGAAACAAAGGAGAGGAAGAGATTTGAGTGAGATTTTGCTTTGATCAGAATGGTTTTTGCAGTCTATATCAAGAAGTTTGATTTAATATTTATTTGTTGGGGCTTGTTTCCGTCGGATACAACTTAATGTAAAGGGAGTAAATTAATGTTGTGTGGTCTCTGACTTTGCCGCAGTGCTGTACAAATGCACTAAAATCTCAGGTGGTGCTCGTATGAAAACAGAGTGGTTCTAAAGGGCTCAATCGAATTCCTTCATTTCGATATTCTAACTTTTCCACCTCCTCTGACGGTTAAAAATTTTGATTTTTAGGTGTTTTTTCTTTACTTTGGGCCTTTTCCATTAAGGTTTTTATGCTCATTTTCATAATTTGCAAAACCTCGGTGAATGGAAAACGCATAGCATCTGTCCGCAGTGACGTAGCATTTAAAATAAAAAACATTAAAAAATTGTTCACACTCATACACTCAGTAAAGCTGCCGAGTTTGTGTTTAGCGCATTTTAAATAGACAGAGGAAAGACAGTCCTGGAGCTGTGTGACAGTGACACTACCTGTTGCACCACTGTGTAAATATGCGTGTCTAATTAACTGGTGAATGAGCTGGTAATTAAAGAGTAGGTAATTATAAAGTGTATATTGTTTGCTGTAATATACACATAAAAAGACACACTAGTCATATCCATGCAGATACAGTTGCTGTGAGTATGTGTGTGGCCTGATGATTCCTGGATCGGTTTTCCCAGTCCCGCCCTGATCTGAGATTAGCATGGGCCCAGTGAACTCGTCAGTGGTTCTTTATAGAATTGATGTACAGAATAGAATTGATTTTTTCTTTGGTTGTATTTTTTTATGCTTGTCATGTGACAGCTTTTATTCGATGTACTCTCAAGGCTATTGTTACGCAGTGACACCTGAGTGCTTGAAAGTCACAGTCTGTATATACTCTAAATGACTTTTTGTTTTTCCAGTCCAGCGATCTTCACCAGGCCATGTTCTCTGCTTTGGTGGGCCATAAAGCCGAGTTTGTCCAGCTCCTGCTTGAGAATGGAGTGTGCATCCCCCAGTTTCTCCAGCATCAAGACACACTTCATGGTTTATACACAAACCTGCCTAGCTGTCTATTCCTGCGCAAGCTGGCCAAACGCACTCCAGAAGGAGATAAGTTCACACTGAATCATGTTTCAGATGAAGTTCGCCACCTGCTGGGCAGTTTTACTCGTCCACTCTACCCCCCGGCAAAGCCTCGTCATCAGACAGCTACACCAAGCGATGACATCTCTGTAAATGTGAGTTTGCATTTTGCAGCTTTAACTCAGTAATGTTAATGGTGATAGAAATCAGACGGAAGAAGAGTGGGATTACAGAACAATTTAAGTTAACCCGATGGACCCTATCTTTATAGGTATTTTGCTATTCCGTTTTCTTTTTTCAGGGCCTTTTTCAGTTGCATTTAAACAGTAATCATGTGTCATAGTCATATTCTATATTTTGTTTTATTTTATAAAGACCCTGGCAACTCAAATATGTAATCACTTGAGTTTTACATGCTGACCAATAATTCATATATTCTTGAAATTGGTCATGTTTTGACCAAAATTTTACCTGGCGCCTGCTTTTTTTTATATTTCTCATTGTACAGCCTTGAAATCATACTCCCACATCAAATATCTTGACACAGTTTGTTAGTGTGAGGTGTATTTTAGTTGAAAACATAAGCATTTTTATGCTAATTTATTACATGTCATATTACTGTGACAAAATCAATTTGTAGCATCAGACGGACATATTTTTCTTGATATTCTCAGCTCTGGGATGTTTGACTGATAAAGCTCTGACAGTCACAGCAGGCCCAGACTTTCAGGAATTTAGACAATATCCCAACAAATAAAAACTGTTTTGGTACATTGGCAGTTTTCTCAGCTGCTTATAATAGTAACAATTATTATTATATTTTAAAAATATGATTAAATAATGGGCGAAAGCACACGCTAAAACACAACAATGTTTATTTAAACAAAATATAACTAAACAGACAGACTTGGGTAATGCAAAAACAACAACAGAAAACGAAGGTGGAGAGAAACAGACAGACGGAAGAGCAAACGACATGATCACAGTGGAAAACCAATTAAGGACCAAGGAAACAAAACAAAGAGACTTCAACAGAAAGGCAACCACAGGGAACTAATAGAGACAGACAAAGGGAGCAAAGCAGACTAGACTTAAATACAGTGAGCTGGACAGACTAAACCTAAACACAGAGAGCTAAAGCAAACACGACAGACAGACTTAATAACATGACATGGGAAACGGCAGAGACAGACAGACCGGACTGAGTAACATGACACGGCAACAATAGAAAGGAAACAACATGATCTGGGAATTGAAACGAATGACCGACAAACATACAGAGACAAAGGGACTTATATATACACAGAAGGACACCTCAGACTGATAACGAGGGGGCAGGACTACAAATGAGACACGGATGAGGAGGAGGAACAAAGGCGGGACATGGGTGGAGACATGGACAATAACAAACAGAGCCATGTGATAAGAGAGCACATGGCAGGGAAAACAGACGCGACAGGACAAGGGAGTGACATTTAGTTTATATTTGTTGATCTAATGCAATATTATTTGATGTGAAACCTACAAAAATTTGAAAAACTATAAATGAATAATAGGAATATGTTTTTGCTCATGACTCATATTTTTCCGCCAGGAGACAGCGTCATGTGAGTCAAAACAAAACTGAAAGTAAACACCGTCGTTCTTGTCCTGAGCAAAGTCCTCAGTTATCATTATAGTGAATATGATTAGAATCCTTTATGAGAGCAACATTAAACATAGATTTTGAAGGAGCACCTTGTTTTTTAGGTGTTTTTTCACACTGGATTTCTCCTAGAGGCTTCACAACACCGCGATGATAGCGTAGAAACGGTAGGATCTGCGGTTTCTAACCATATGCGGAGCACAAAGACGCATTCAGACATTCAAGAATTACCCCGCAAAATGCGGATTTCGGGTCCAAAGGGAGTTTGCAGGTTAACAATGCCAATAAGATTGCACTTATATTGAGAATGTTCTTTTACTGAGCAAGCAATTCAACCTTACCTTTACAAAGTCTCACAAAATGCCTCAGCTTAGCACTTAACCTACAACCAAAGGCAAGAGGGAAAAGTAAGTGTTAAAACCAACCACAAACAACAACAGCATTTATTTTACCAAAGGCTCAGGGCACATAGAGAACTGCTTGGCATAGCCCTTTTCCCCAAGCACAGAGAACCCTTGTTCTTAGAGGGGTTTGCAGAGGGATCAGCGAGTACATGAAGGTGTTTAAAACCCAATTTATTTTGAGCAATATTATCAATTCAGTTTGTTTTGATAAATTGTCTCTGCTCTTTATAACTCTCCTGTCAGCTGCCATCCAAAGGGCTCAGTCTTGAGTTGCCATGCTTTGAGGAGGAGAGGGCTCCAGCCACTGTATTTGACCCTGGCCGAGATCTGTTTCTCTGGAGTGTGCTGCAGAACAAGAGAGAGCTGGCAAAGATCGCTTGGGAAGAGGTAATCCCTTGAGGAGAATGTGTGGAATTATCTCAGTTCTCCAGGAGCCAAAATAAGAGTCATAGATTAAAAAATGTAATGTTAATAGAAAATTCAGCTTGAACTGAACTTAATCTGACCCCTCCCTGTGTCTTTCTAACCATAGAGACTTTAGTTTAATTTTCCTAAACTAGTGCCTGTAGTTTTAAACCGACTTTATGCATCTGTCTGTAGTGTAATGACTGCATTGCAGCTGCACTGGCTGCCAGTAAGATCCTGAAGAAACTGGCTATGGAGGGAGGAGATAATGGCGAGGAAACTGAGTCTATGATGGAACTTGCCACCCACTATGAGAAACAGGCCATTGGTACAGTGCAACATTCATTAACTTTCAGCTTAACATTGCCGAATTTGATGTGTAGACACAATACAGCATTTTCATTCATTCATTCATTCATTCATTCATTGTCTGAAACCACTTATCCAATTCAGGGTCGCGGTGGGTCTGGAGCCTACCCGGAATCACTGGGCACAAGGCAGGAACACACCCTGGAGGGGGCGCTAGTCCTTTGCAGGGGCAATACCGCATTTTATGTTTCATATTTAGGTTTTCAGCACATGTATGCAAATTAGTTTTTTCTCCTTAGCTGCTTTGTATTATGGCAACACTCATACCCTTATAACTTAAACATACATTGGTCCAAATGAACAGCCACGGGCTGAAAAGCTGGATGCATACATGTTTATTATCATTATGTCTGAAAAACTGCTAAAACGGCTAATTTAAAAGTGAGTTAAAAAAAACTAATTATCTTTGCAGGCGTGTTTAATGAATGTCATAGCTGTGATGAGCAGAGAGCACAGAAGCTGCTGACCCGGGTTTCAACATCCTGGGGTGGAGCTACCTGCCTGCGTCTTGCTCTCGAGGCTGACGATAAGAGCTTCATAGCTCACTCAGGCGTCCAGGTAAACGCCCCTGAAATACTTACGTTTTCTCTGTGTTAATGACAGGGTCGATCATATAGATAACACACTGTCCATTTCAGGCCCTGCTGACTCAGATCTGGTGTGGGGAATTAGCAGTGGACAATCCACATTGGAAAATCCTCCTCTGCATGCTGTTCTTCCCTCTTATCTACACTGGATTTCTGGCCTTCAGGTAATCAGTCATCAAGTTTGGGCAAATGTGGATTAAACACAATTTTTGTTGATTGTTTTCAGTGAAAAAATGGCACAACCTGCACAGAGGAAATGCTTTTGCACATTGTGATGCCAGTTAGATTTAATGCCATTTAAACCAGTATTTTAAACTCAGCGAATACATAAATGAGGCACAATCATTTTCAGAATAATATATAGGTTGGATTCCTGTAGAGGATTCACTGATTTTTTATCGTTTGGCGAAGGTTTTTTGTACTTCATGTGAGAGTCCGGTCAATGCAGCCAGCCACCAGCAGGGGGCCTGATCGGCGCAGGGAAGGAGCTGGAGGATATGGGTCGCGGGACTCAAATTCCCAGAATCCTCAGCAACAATCAGCACCAACCAGCTTCAGCTGTGCAGTGCTGCATATAAAGCCAGAGTTTTAGAAGGTGCGAACAGTAATAAGAATAGCAAAAGAGTTAAAAAATGAAAGCTAAAAGAGAAAAGGAAAAAAAACGAAAATAACTGTTAAGAGAAAATAGCTGAAAAGAGACAGGAAAACTGAAGAGAAGAAAAAGCTTTAAAGCAGCAAGGAAATGTTTAAAGAGCAGTTAAAAGATACAAGCTCTGTTCATAAATATTTCAGTGTATATTAGAGGTTATTTGTTTCTGAGCGCGCCAACTTTGCGTCTCAGTTTTTGCTGTTCGCGGGCTTGTGGTTAGACAGGGTGACCAGTTCTGAGATGGCAAAAAAAGGACACGTCTCTGACGTGCAGACTGACCAATTAAATGTTTACAGAGAAGGTTATCGACCAATAACGGTAGCTCTACAGTCAGACCGTCCAATCAGAAGATTTTAAGCTACTTCACCACGCTCCCTTCTCACTCAAGCGAACCAATCGGAGTAGGGGAGGGCGGGACTAGTTTGCTCCTCGAAATTCTATGTAAGCTCTAGAAAAACAAAGTCCCGGACGTTTGTGAAATGATATTTATAAAAACTGTTTTGCCATTGGGTCCATCACACGCCCACGGTAACTTCAGCATACACCAAGACGAGCACTTCAAATACACATCACACGGTGGCAGTATTTCGTCTAGAACAGCAGTTATCAGTATATTTACAGACGTACATTTCTACACCATTTGGACACCTACAGGAGGTTTTATGACCTCCCATTCTACGTCTGTGGGCTTTAATATTGAGACGTTGTCCCCTTTACAGCTATAACAGCTTCCACTCTTCTGGGAATGTTTTCTACAAGAATTTGGAGTGTCTGGGTTTTTGTACATTTTTGCCCATTCTTCCAGAAGTATATATGTGAGCTCTGACACTGATGATAGTTGAGAGGTTCTGACTCACAGTCGCCATTCTTCATCCTGAAGGTTGGGGTCAGGTCAATAAAGTTCTTCCTCCCCAGATTCACCCAGCCATTCAGAGATTCTTGGACCTTGCTTTTTGCACTGGGGACAGTCGTGTTTAAACACAAAGGCTTCCTCACAGCGTTCCCAGTTGTCCAGAATGTCTTGGTATGCTGAAGCATTGGGACTGAATGACACTAATTGACCATCACAGGAATTCATACTTAGAAGCTGTGTCTAAATATCTTTGTTCATATAGTTTGTATACAGTCATTGGTCCAGGCAACTAAATTAAATCAGGCGAATGTAGAGCTGAAAATGGCCAAAATTTATATCACAATATTTCTGAATTTCAATCAATACAATGAAATTCGAACAATAAAATATCCACAGAAAAACTGCTAAGAGCTGAATGCAACACAACATCACCATCAAACAACAACCTCTTGGCTTTGACACTATTAACATTTTTAAACTATCTTTAAAAGTGAGTGGAATGAACTGATGGCAACACCCTCCAATGACCATCAGTCAGTGACAGACGCTGTGAATAATGTGCACTGAAATACTGAAAATGTGTTTGCAAATCATATTTACATGTGTATTTATATTGATATCGAATTATTTTCTAGCCCTAGGCATATGTCAGAGTAAAAAGACCTGTTGTTTATTTTTAGAAGAAAAAAACATATTTTGAATTGGTATCAATTTAAAATTATATAAAAAAGAAACTATTTTATAACAATAATAATGTGATCAGCAGTCAGGATAAATCTGTGCATGTGTGCCTTTTTTAGGCGTGATGAGGCCATGCGAAAGGAAGCAGAGCGGACTGAAGAGGAGAAGCTGAATTATTCTCTCTCTGGGTTATGTACTGATGTCAAATCCAAACCTCAGAATAGGTACTGATGTTTCAAATAAAGATGATCGTATTTTTAGAAACTGCTTATAAAATGATCATAATATACGGGGCGGGGGCCTTGAGGTTACGACCACATTACATCAGTATTGCATCGTATGATGAAGGTAAAAATCAGTGACAGGCTTCCTACTATTGTGCATAGACAGACAGAACCGAGTTTTCATGATTTAATCATATAATTCAATGGAAGTTTTTCATTCACTTACTTACTCACTACTGAATATTTAGTAAGCCAACATTTCTCAACAAGGGGTATATGCCATTAACATGCCTTTAGATTTCCATATTCTATGCCTACATGTTTCTTTCATAGTTACATTTAGCTAGCTCAGACAGAGTGACAGTGAATAACAAAGTTCATTGTTTGTATCAGCAGTGCCAGGTCACTGAAGTCTCAGAAGCATCCTCTGCATCCGTTGAACTGCTGGATGCGGCTGAAGGGTTTGTTCACCTGCCCTAAGGTGAAGTTCTACTGGAACATCGCCTCCTATTTCGGTTTCCTGTGGCTTTTTGCTGTGGTGCTCATGATGGACTTTCAGAAATACCCGTCCTGGCGAGAGCTCCTGCTTTATGTGTGGCTCACCTCTCTGGTGTGTGAGGAGGTCAGACAGGTGAGTCCTACAGACACAGGTATACACTTGTGCATATCCCAGCATTAGAAAATATCAGGAATAATAAAACACATGTATTACTGCCCAACATTATTAGGAAAGTATGGTGACATGCATCTTTTATAGAACAGAATAAAATTAATTTAACATTCGTTGGTAAAGGTATCACAGTTAGTAAACGTATCCGGGTGACTGTCTGTGAGGAGTGTGGTGTGTTCTCCCTGTGTCTGCGTGGGTTTCCTCCGGGTGACTGTCTGTGAGGAGTGTGGTGTGTTCTCCCTGTGTCTGCGTGGGTTTCCTCCAAGTGACTGTTTGTGAGGAGTGTGGTGTGTTCTCTCTGTGTCTGCGTGGGTTTCCTCCGGGTGACTGTCTGTGAAGAGTGTGGTGTGTCCTCCCTGTGTCTGAGTGGGTTTCCTCCGGGTGAGTGTCTGTGAGGAGTGTGGTGTGTTCTCCCTGTGTCTGCGTGGGTTTCCTCCGAGTGACTGTCTGTGAGGAGTGTGGTGTGTTCTCTCTGTGTCTGCGTGTGTTTTCTCCGGGTGACTGTCTGTGAAGAGTGTGGTGTGTCCTCCCTGTGTCTGAGTGGGTTTCCTCTGGGTGACTGTCTGTGAGGAGTGTGGCGTGTTCTCCCTGTGTCTGCGTGGGTTTCCTCCGGGTGACTGTCTGTGAGGAGTGTGGTGTGTTCTCCCTGTGTCTGCGTGGGTTTCCTCCAAGTGACTGTTTGTGAGGAGTGTGGTGTGTTCTCTCTGTGTCTGCGTGGGTTTCCTCCGGGTGACTGTCTGTGAAGAGTGTGGTGTGTCCTCCCTGTGTCTGAGTGGGTTTCCTCCGGGTGAGTGTCTGTGAGGAGTGTGGTGTGTTCTCCCTGTGTCTGCGTGGGTTTCCTCCGAGTGACTGTCTGTGAGGAGTGTGGTGTGTTCTCCCCGTGTTTGTGTGGGTTTCCTCCGGGTGACTGTCTGTGAGGAGTGTGGTGTGTTCTCCCTGTGTCTGCGTGGGTTTCCTCCGGGTGACTGTCTGTGAGGAGTGTGGTGTGTTCTCCCCGTGTTTGTGTGGGTTTCCTCCGGGTGACTGTCTGTGAGGAGTGTGGTGTGTTCTCCCTGTGTCTGCGTGGGTTTCCTCTGGGTGACTGTCTGTGAGGAGTGTGGTGTGTTCTCCCTGTGTCAGCGTGGGTTTCCTCCGGGTGGTCCAGCTTCCTCCCATGCTCCAAAAACACATGTTGGTAGGTGGATTGGCGACTCAAAAGTGTCCGTAGATGTGAGTGTGTGTGTGTGTGTGTCTAACTAACGTGTGTCCTGATATTTATGAAAAGTTTTACAAGTTTTGGTGTTTCCTTCTGTTTAGCTCTTCCATGACTCAGATGGATTTGGTCTTCAAAGGAAAGCAAAGATATACATTAATGACCTCTGGAACATTCTGGACGTGATATCAGTTTTGCTTTTCATTACTGGCTTGGCCTGCAGGTCTGTTTAACATTTGTGCTGGCTCAAACTATCCACAAAAGGCCACTGCACATTTTTATATTTCTCTCCATTTCTTAAAGTAGAAGACATAATTGGCCGAGAAATATCCAAAGCTTTTAGTTATCTACATGATCTAGACTCATTAGGTAATAAGTCACTTTGTTTCTCCCCAGGCTCCAGGATTCTGAAACTGTGTTCTATGTGGGCAAAGTCTTACTCTGCATCGACTTCATCATATTCTGCTTGCGCCTGATGGCCATCTTCACCATCAGCAGAACCTTAGGTCCTAAGATCATCATTGTCAGGAGAATGGTGAGAATAACTTAGTGACTCTAGATACAGGGCACACAGTTACTGTCCAAAAAAGGTGTCTCTCCTTTGTATGCCGTCATTTGTGTGAACTGAAAGAAATGTTCCAGTTTCTTAAATTAAAGCTGTTTTGCATTAACATTAATTCAGATATAAAACACATTTTTGCCTTCTGTTCTAAAGTAATCTGCATGTTTTGGAAAAGTAATAGACGTGTATTTTTATTTGGGGTCTCAAACTCATTAATAAAGCATTAAGGCTTAAATTTGGAAGCACTACATTTTTAATTAATTACATTTTTAACGTGGTGGTTTGTGGTTTATTATTGAGAACCATCCATGAAGGAAAACTAAAATCAGTGATTCTTTGGTGAAGCCCAACCGCCTGTTAACGCCGGACACATGCTGATAACTGTAGAACATCCTTGTGTTAAACATGTAACAGGGCAAGCAAGAAAGCTAAGACTCTGCTTTAAAGAAATCTGCACTGAACTCTTTTTGAGCTGTGCTTGTCTAAGTTGGAATGTAATAACAGTTTGTGATTAATGACAGTAGTGAGGACACAACACAAATTACTGTGTAAAGTTTATTCTAATACTCAACTGGTCCATACCTCATCTCATCTCATCTTTTCCGCTTGTCCATTTCAGTGTCGCGGTTGGTCCATACCTTTATTTCCTAATTTAAAAAGTAAATAATGTCATAGCGATATGTTGTGTCTTCGTTCAAAGTTCAATTCACACAGAGCTCAGTGCAAAAAGTAGCAGAAACAGTTACTTACTCAAAGTCTCTCCAAATGTCTTTGTAGTGCAGTTGTAAATAGAAATTTAATGGCTGTGAATTCAGAATTACGGTGTAATGAAAGAAATAAAATATTATTTGCTCTAAATCATTTTTGTATGAGCTGCTGAAGTTAATGGCTCAGTGCTGTGTTCTGAAAGTAAGCTCTGAAACTGTGATGAAGCTTACTTTGTCCACACTTATGTCTATAACTAAATTAGAAAATCAAAACAATTGTGGTTTAATGCAATTATCGCAGTTAACTACCAGACTGTTCCCTGTGAAGGACTGGCGCCGCATTCAGGGTGTGTTCCTGCCTTGTGCCCTGTGATTCCGGGTAGGCTCCAGACTCACCGCCGCCCTCAACTGGATAAGGGTTACAGACAATGAATGAATGAACCACCAGACTGACGTGATTAATCAGCTCTCATTGAAGAAAACATGCGTGACTGGGTGAATTATTTCCCTAATTTTTGTTTTATCTTTCCCTCTAGATGAAGGATCTGTTCTTTTTCATGTTTCTGCTCAGTATCTGGGTGGTGGCTTATGGAGTGGCCACACAGGGGATGCTTATTCAGAACGAGGAGCGTATCAACTGGATAGTTCGTGGAGCTGTTTATGAGCCCTACCTCATTATATTTGGGACCTTACCAATCAGTAGTATAGACAGTAAGTAAAATTTACTTATTGATGTTATGTAATAACAATTTTGGGAGTAGGACCACGCCGAACTCACTCCCACCTCGACCCATCTCCACCCAAAAACATCTCACTTCCCTGTTTCAGCCTTTGCAGACGTGGTCCGTACTGGCAAAAAAGTCATTATATAAATCACGAAATGGTGCATAAGAATATAAAAAAAGAAGTATTGTTCTCTGCAGCTGAGGATGGATTTCACTTTTGATTTTTTTTCTTCCACATTTTCTGAAACTGTTGTGTTTTGCTCATTTGATCATTAACTGCTTAAACAGGGTCAGAAGTATTTTTTAAATTAATGTGAATCAGAAATCAGAATGCAATTGAACAAGACATTTGGGTCGGAAGTACAAGGGGCTCAACATGCTTTTATCCATAGAGATTTGATTGGTGGTGACTGGGATTAATATCTGTGTTATTTATTTATAGGTTAAAATTATTTCTCCACAGCCTTAGTCTCTCAGGTGTTTTCACGCATCAAAAGGTATTTCTGAGGGATGGAAATCACTAAACTTTGACTGGGCAATAATTTTGTATTTTAAATGATATGTCATGATATAACTACCTATTATTACTGGGAATGTGATCCAACAAGATGAAATTCCGTTTTCATTTCCTGTTCATTTCCTGTTGACAAGCACGTGTTATATTCTTTTTTTTTTTTAAGTTTGAGTTAGTAATCAGTGAGCCCCAGGCTAATGTAGATTAGCGCTATATTCGTGCCATGTCTTGGTCGTGAGACTGGAAACACTACACGTTTGACACAGATATTATTGCATTCTTGTGTGAGTTTGGAGGTTGTTGGGGAGGCAGGTCTGAATAATTGATGTTTCTGAATAATAGCTTAGCATAAGTAGCTAGTCTCCACTATTTCTTATCAACTTTTATCTTTTTGGACTCTGTGATACTCTCCTTTATTTTATTGATTGAGGAAATGTGTTTAGGAAAGGTCTCTGCATTGTTTAGGTTTTTCCATTCAGTCATAGTGCTTCAAATTGACATTTGATTTTTGTAAATATTTTGAATGTAAAATATAAAGATATTAAAGGATTTAATTGTTTACAGTATATCAGGGGTGCCAAAATGGTGGCGTACAGTGGGGTTACAAATATTACATATATCTTATTAAATGAGTCTGTGATTTTTTTCCCATTGTCCAATTAAGGGAGCTGTAATATATTATTTCCCATGATTATTTTATTATTATTTTTTTTTTATGCAGGGAAGGTTTTATTAAATGAACAGGAAACGAAGGAAACGAAACAAAGAATAAACTAATGATAACTTAAATAAACAGAATGCAAAACTTCATGATAGAGAGCTAAAGCTAAACCTAAACACAGAGAGCTAACGTGAAACCAAAACACAGAGAGCTAACGCTAAAGCTAAACCTAAACACAGAGAGCTAAAGCTAAACCTAAACACAGAGAGCTAAAGCTAAACCTAAACACAGAGAGCTAAAGCTAAACCTAAACACAGAGAGCTAAAGCTAAACCTAAACACAGAGAGCTAAAGCCGAACCTAATCACAGAGAGCTAAAGCTAAACCTAATCACAGAGAGCTAAAGCTGAACCTAAACACAGAGAGCTAAAGCTAAACCTAAACACATAGAGCTAAAGTTAAACCTAAACACAGAGAGCTAAAGCTAAACCTAAACACAGAGAGCTAAAGCTAAACCTAAACACAGAGAGCTAAAGATAACCTAGAAAGATTAATAAAGACAGCGATACTAAGAAGAGACCTGGAATGTAAAATGGTGGACAAACACTGAGAATCAGGACAAGGCTTATAAACTATAGAGGAGCACATGGGAGGGGAAACAAGAGGGCAGGACCACAAAGGAGACACAGGTGGAGACACTGACGAGAAGGTGGAGCTAAGGACCAAGGTGGGGCTAATGTGAAAACAAAGAAAACGAAAAAGAACAAAACAAAACAAAGAGCCATGTGCTCCTAAGCACATGACAAACAAGGGACAAGGCAGAAGTGCACTAAACAAGACCATTCATGACCATTCACTACTACTCAATGTTTCCTGTCACTCATTCAGAATGATCCTGTGTGCTCACAGTCAACCAACTTAGTTTACATGGACAGAGGGTCTAATCCTCAGATGCTTTGTGCAGGGTAATGGTTCTATTAGCTGGGCCACAATAATAACAATGGACTGGACAATATATTTACAGTTTGCTTCTGAGAAGATATTCACTCTGTTTTCTAGACATTTAAAGGAATACACACTTATACTACCTCTTTCTTTATGCTCTGCAGGCACTCAGTTTAGCATGGACAGTTGCACTCTGAATGCGACAGATCCTCTGAAGCCCAAGTGTCCTCTGCTGAATGATGATAACACTCCAGTTTTCCCTGATTGGCTAACCATAATAATGCTTTGTATTTATCTGCTGTTTGCCAACATACTGCTCTTGAACCTCCTTATTGCCATATTTAAGTGAGTACTGTATTTTAATATCAGCTGAAACCCAGAGTATGTGATTTTTCTTCCAGTGTCCATTTAGTGGAGCTGTATTATATTATTTCAGAAGATGATATTTTTATTTAAGTATGCAGGAATGCGGGCATGGGTGGGACAAAACGTCTATGTTGTGTGTGTGAACAGGACAGATGCTTATGATTGTTGTTGGTGGGAGCCAGTGGGAGAAGGCAAAGTCTAGCGGATACGGGATTAAAAATCCATCCCGTGCAGGCATTATTCTGTCAGGAGATGGTCTGTAAGACTGTCCACTCAATCAGGAGTTCAGTTGGTATTAGCATTGGTTGAAAAACATTTGGGTGGGCTGAGCTCACACATTGCTAATGCTCGCTGTGATTACAATGCTAAGTTTGCATGCTAATCTGGTTAAAAGGCTAAAAATGCTTCCCCATTAATACATTAATGTTAGGCTTTGCACTGAATGATTAACTGTAAAGCTGCAGTGTGAAAACTTGACAAAATCTTTCTGTGATTTTGGTAGGAATTGAACACAGCGTGGGTAAATAAATGTGTTTTTATGGTGAGTTTATGGTGAACAAAACAGACGTGGCCTTGAGGTTAGAGAAGCGTGCTTGAGTTCAATCCCTGAGGCAGGCAAGAGAACATTTAATTCACGGCTGGAGTGCCCTTGAGCAATACACCTAACCCCCAAACTGCTCCCCGGTCGCTGAGGTGGTTGGCAGCCCCCTGCTCCTAGTGTGTATGAAGAATTACTCATTAGTGTGTGTTTGTGTGTTCACTGCCACGGAGGGGTCAAATGCAGAGAAGAAATGATCCTAAGAGCATCAGTAAAGATGTTTTTTCTTCAAAATATAAGATTTTTAATTAAAATAATATAATTTTAACATTACTGTGATGTACAATGATTGGCAAATAAATTCCTGTCCCATTTAGCAGAAGACTAATTAATTCATGTTAATTTGACCTTGAATGCAACAAAGTAGATCCCTTTTCCACAAGTTAAAACAGTTCCCTGGAGTCTTAATGAAACATATGGCACATGCTTTGGTCAAAATGCCACAAGCATCAAACATAGCTCTGTTCTCACTCCATCTAAACAGTGCTGTCGGCAGGTTGTGTTGAGTAGCACTAGAGCTCTGGAATGAGGGTCATTCTTCTCCATTCTCCATCCATCCATCCATTATCTGTAACTCTTAACTAGTTCAGGTTCGCAGTGTGTCAAGAGCCTACTTGGAATCATTGGGTGCAAGGCAGGAATACACCCTGGAGGGGGCGCCAGTCCTTCACAGGGCAACACACACACTCACACATTCACTCACACACTCACACTTACGGACAATTTTGAGTCGTGTGTTTTTGGACTGTGGGAGGAAACTGGAGCACCCGGAGGAAACCCATGCGGACACAGGGAGAACACAACACACTCCTCACAGACAGTCACCCAGAGGAAACCCACGCGGACACAGGGAGAACACACCACACTCCTCACAGACAGTCACCCAGAGGAAACCCACAGAGACACAGAGAGAACACACCACACTCCTCACAGACAGTCACCCGGAAGAAACCCACGCAGACAGAGAGAGAACACACCACACTCCTCACAGACAGTCACCCGGAGGAAACCCACGCAGACACAGAGAGAACACACCACACTCCTCACAGACAGTCACCCGGAGGAAACTCACGCAGACACAGGGAGAACACACCACACTCCTCACCCACAGTCACCTGGAAGAAACCCACGCAGACACAGAGAGAACACACCACACTCCTCACAGACAGTCACCCGGAGGAAACCCACACAGACACAGGAAGAACACACCACACTCCTCACCCACAGTCACCCGGAGGAAACCCACGCAGACACAGGGAGAACACACCACACTCCTCACAGACAGTCACCCAGAGGAAACCCACGCAGACACAGAGAGAACACACCACACTCCTCACAGACTGTCACCCGGAGCGGGAATCGAACCCACAACCAGGAGCTGTGTGACTGCAACACTACCTGCTGCGCCGCTGTGCCACCCCTTCTCCATTCTCATTTTCATCATATTTATTTAGTGACCATTTCTTTCCAGACTTGTGTGATTTACTCTATTGAATGCAGTCTTTGTTCTCTCATACAAACGCGGGTCCAGCACTGTGATTGGAGAGACTCGGACACACTTTACTAAAGAAGTAGCACAAAAATAGAACTGACGTAGGCAGATGACAAAAAGTAATATGGGCTGTTTTATATTAGTGTTTGGTTTGGTAGGAGCTCAGATACACACCTTAATGTCCTATTGCAAAAATTAGTTGTTTTTCATATTTCCGCTTTAAATATTTTATGGAAAACATTTCAAATACCTGTGTTGCTTATAGCTTTATAACTTATCTATACACTTCTGTACAATAACAATGTAATCTAACATGTGAACTGACTGCTCTGTACCTTTGTTCCACAGCTACACATTCACAGAGGTACAGGATAATACCGATAAAATCTGGAAGTTCCAGCGTAATGAGCTGATACGGGAATACCACAGCCGTCCTTCACTACCTCCACCCTTCATCCTCTTGAGCCATATTTACATCTTTGTCACACATGTGCTCCTAAGACGTCCCTCTCAGAAACACAGGGTATTCAGTGAGTACATCTCCTCATCAATCTCAAACTTTACAGCCCCTTTCACACATGTACCCAGAAATGTTCTGGAGTTCACCAGAAGGAGTTGTGTGTGAACACGAAACCCAGCAAGATTTGTCCCAGACTTAACATGGATTTTATCCTCTAAGCACTGGGTAAGGTCAGAGTCAGCGCATGTATGAACACAGAAATCCCAAAGAATTCACTCTCTGCACAGGTGCGTCCACATACGAAGCACACGGAGCAGAAATACTCCAGAGTTTCTATCGAGTTTCTCTGGAGTTCATATGTGAAAGAGGCTTAAGAAAGGCCCTGTTGTTTTATGCAGCAAGAGTCAGGAAAGATTTTGAGTTGAGATCAGTCATCTGTTCATTAAAGGAGCAATCTGTAATCGATTTACTGTACTCAGTCATAAATGTCCAGGGTGTGGGATCTGTTCAGTCACATCACAGTCTAAACCCACTGGGTTGCCAGAATACATAATAACTGACACAAATATAGCATCCTTTAGTCATGAAGTCACCAAGCGAACAGAGGTATATAAAGTGCCCTTCTAAAAATCTTCAGAGTCAGAGGCGGAGTAAATTGAGAGGAAACATTGGCCGTGTGTTTGTAAGATAGAAACAGGAAAACAAAACAGATCCAGAGTTGGCTAATTTTCTCATAAAAAGCTAAGCGAATCATTTCAGAGAATATACAGGTACAGATGGATATGTTTAGACTTAAGGTGTAAACTCCATGGTTTGTGTGTTGTATTTAAAGAAAGTGAGGTATGGCGGTGATTGAAAGGTGTAAAGACTTAATTTTGTAAGTTTATACAAATAAGGTGAACGTAACCTTGGATTGAAAAGTGTAATTCACCCTGTGAAGGACTGGCGCCCCCTTCAGGGTTTGTACCTGGCTTGCGCCCAATGATTCTGGGTAGGCTCCGGACCCACCACCACCTTGAACTTGATAAGTGCTTACAGACAATGAATGAATGAAAAGTGTAACTACCTTAGTTTGTGTCTTTTTAAAGAAATGAAGGCAGATTAAGAGTAAGAGTTTTTGAAAAGCCTGGTATATTTGCTTATTTAAGGTGGAACGGCGAATTCAAGCTGGCAAATAACACAATGAATGAATGTATTTTATATCGATTAAATGGGAAATAATACAAGTTTTCTTTATAAATCCTAGCACTATATTTAGCTTCACATTGTTGTCTACTGAAGGTGGAACAGAGTATTCATGACTCATAAAGACTCATAAACTAACCATTTAACATGAAACTCAGGCAGGCAGCTCTCCCCACTGTTTTGAATCTGTATTGTAGTTCCAATTTTAAACACTTGGTATCTGTATAACAGATTGCACCTATAAATAAATTCGAAGGACAAAAACAGATCTTATTTCCGTTTACCCCAATGCCTTACATATTAGCCTTGCTCCATCTTTGACCTGCAGATACCTAGAGTTTAAACAGAAGTCTCTACATCACTAAAGTCTCTGATTTCACAGATGGCTAATATGTTTATGTATGTGTACTAACATCTGACGAGATAAAACTCATTTAGGTTTTGATCAATTTGGTTTCATTGCATCCAGAGCAAGATCTGACGCTGTTGGAGGAAGAGGAGCTGTTGTCATGGGAGTCGTTAATGAGGGACAATTATCTGGCATCTCAGGAGCAGAAAGGCAGCCAGAGTGTGGAGCATCGCATTCAGGACACAGCTGAAAAGTAAGGAAGCCGACTCTCCATCATTTTATGGAAAAGTGGTACCCAAAGTGGGGTGTGTGCCCTGTAGGGGCTGTAGAGCTATTGTGGGGGGTGCCCCTTGTAATTATTCCACTGTAAATGTGATTTATCACTTTATTTTATTTTGTTAAATAATACTTTTGCTAGTACGGATCATGCCCGTAGAGGCTGAAACGGGGAGGCGAACTCAGAAGTCTTTGGGGAGGAGTTCAGGGCGGCTTATGAATGCGTATGAAGCCAGACCCCCCCGTTGGATAAATGAATATGAGAAAAGGGTGGAGATGGGAGCGAGTTTAAAACAGGAGGCTCAGTGGGCTTGATAAAGGCCGAACACGGCTCCGAATATGGGGATCAGCAGGAATGACCCAGCGCGGAGGAGAGAGCTGACGTTGTGAAGCAGTCGAGTCGAGATCCGTCTCCTGAACTAAATGAGGCGAGTGTGTCCGACGCTGAAATGACGTGAATTTGCGGGGTATATATAGGGCTGAGAGGAGGAGTGTGGGCGTGGTCCTACTCCCAAAATTATGTTATTACATAACTTCACTTTGTGTGAATTACAATGTGTCCAGTTGAATTTGAAGACAAAAAGATATGTGTCTGTCAGAGGTGGGTTCTCAAATATTCTTTAAGGCAAAGCAGAAAAAGTGGGGACCTCTGTTACAGAATGAGGTTCATTTGGTACCGCACTTGTGAGTCATCCAAATGTTAATTCACTGCCAGTGAATTTTTCCTGAACCATTTGCTAAGTACATGTCAAATGTGGGTGTCGTGAGTCATAGAGACATTTGAAGCTGTCAATGCAAAATGTACCTTATGTAAATCGTCATTTAATAAAGCATATACATCACATTTGATCAACAGTTTTTAAACTTTATATCCATCTAAAATAGGTTAATATATAAAATATAGTGAACAAATTGTAAAAGTACAGGAAAATCCAAAATTAAGAGAAATTAGAAAAGTCTATTTTCTTTTTTCCTTTTTTTTCAGAGTTGAAACCATGTCAGAACTGCTGGAGCGAAAGCACGAAAAGGATTCTGTTGCCATGGTGAAAAGGCTGGCCCGGCTGGAGGAACAGGTCTGTGATCAGCATCATTGAATCTGCTTAGGGTTCATCAGCTGTAGCTCATTATAGAGTTAAGCTTATTGCTGCCTTAACATGGTACATCCATCTCCAGAAAAACATGAAAATGACAGATCGAATCAGATGAGCTCGGAAAGACTTGAAGACAAAAATACAGGGGAGATGAGGGCACAAATTTCAATGTCCTAAATTTGTAAAATTAAAAATAATTGGGCGGCACAGTGGCGCAGCAGGTAGGTGTCGCAGTCACACAGCTCCAAGGGCCTGGAGGTTGTGGGTTCGAGTCCCGCTCCGGGTGACTGTCTGTGAGGAGTGTGGTGTGTTCTCCCTGTGTCTGCGTGGGTTTCCTCAGGCTGACTGTCTGTGAGGAGTGTGGTGTGTTCTCCGTGTGTCTGCGTGGGTTTCCTCCGGGTGACTGTCTGTGAGGAGTGTGGTGTGTTCTCCCTGTGTCTGTGTGGGTTTCCCCAGGCTGACTGTCTGTGAGGAGTGTGGTGTGTTCTCTCTGTGTCTGCGTGGGTTTCCTCCAGGTGACTGTCTGTGAGGAGTGTGGTGTGTTCTCCGTGTGTCTGCGTGGGTTTCCTCAGGCTGACTGTCTGTGAGAAGTGTGGTGTGTTCTCTCTGTGTCTGCGTGGGTTTCCTCCAGGTGACTGTCTGTGAGGAGTGTGGTGTGTTCTCTCTGTGTCTGTGTTGGTTTCCTCCGGGTGATTGTCTGTGAGGAGTTGGTGTGTCCGTAGGTATGAGTGAATGTGTGTGTCGCCCTGTGAAGGACTGGCGCCAACTCCAGGGTGTATTCCCACCTTGCGCCCAATGATTCCAGGTAGGCTCTGGACCCACTGCAACCTTGAACTGGTTAAGCGCTTATAGATAATGAATGAATGAATGAATGAAAAGTAAACTTATCCAAACTTAAAGAGATTATTTCATAATTTTAAAAATATTGTATATCAAAATGTTAGAGACCAGCAATCATTTCAACAGAAAAAAAGCTTTTTAATGGTTATAGCATTTCAAATGTTGTAGTAATTGTAGAGGCCCTTGCGTTGAATCACTTCAGCAAATCTGTCCCCGCAGGACATCGCCAGTATAACACTCTGCCCTGGTGTGATGTCCCTCCACTAGGGGCAGTGAACACAATGTTCTAACAGGTTTTTCCACAGTTTGTTAATTGCAGTGGGTTTCTTAGTCATAGATTTGTGTCAAGTGATCTTCCAGATCAGGGCTCTTAGAGCTTTGCTGTTCCATAAAACTATTTACATTAAAATAATGGAAGTGTTCTGCCCATTTTACAGTGAGGAAAGGGGCATGGTTTTTGCATAAAAACTGCTAGTCGATCTGGAGATGTTTACAGTAAAGGACCCGAATGTTGCAGAAGGAGGTTTTGATACACATTAGCATTCAGTTTGCCATCTGGCCGTATACGAGGCCCAAATTATGCCGAAGAAACCATTCTGTAAACCATAACATTTCCTCTAAACTTAACCAAGATCCTTATAGACACCTGTTAGACACCTTATAGACATCTGTTCACTCTGTGGCCACCTTTGCAATGTCCCCAGGCAGTTGTTTCCAGTCACACGGGCTTCTCTGTGAATGGAGAGAAACCCAAAATATTTCAAACTGGGAGCGGGGTGAGGGAGTGGAGCTTTCCCCCACTTGTGCCACAATATCATCGCCTCTTTTCCGCTCACACTGTAACCAGTAAGCTGAAAGGCTGTTTTTGTTGTAATCAAACACACTTTGTAAACAGACTGTATTTGAAATGCAAGATGTATGCAAGTTGATTTTTATTTGGAACTCTGCTGTGAACAAAGCAGATGGTCTGCAGTTTAGCACAGTCTAATAGAGCCACTGAAGTTTGGAAGTAAACACATGCTGTGTGCTGTATAGAGCCATTTATAAAATATTAATGAAATTAATATATATAAGACTCCTTATAGGGCGGCACGGTGGTGCAGCAGGTAGTGTCGCAGTCACACAGCTCCAGGGGCCGGGAGGTTGTGGGTTCGAGTGACCGCTCCGGGTGACTGTCTGTGAGGAGTGTGGTGTGTTCTCTCTGTGTCTGCGTGGGTTTCCTCCGGGTGCTCCGTTTCCTCCCACAGTCCAAAAACACACGTTGGTAGGTGGATTGGTGACTCAAAAGTGTCCGTAGGTGTGAGTGTGTGAGTGAATGTGTGTGTCTGTGTTGCCCTGTGAAGGACTGGCGCCCCCTCCAGGGTGTATTCCCACCTTGCGCCCAATGATTCCAGGTAGGCTCTGGACCCACTGTGACCCTGAATTGGATAAGGGTTACAGATAATGAATGAATGAATGAAGACTCCTTATCAAAGTGACGAACAATTTTGCCATGGAAAGTACTTTTTAAATATTTAAATTATTTAAGTAAACACAGATCTACAGTGAACCATTGGTTTTACAAAAGAAATATATAAAGAATATACGCTTGTCTTGTTTTAAAATAATCCACCTCAAATTCCAACTATTGTTTAACAGAAGTGGTGTCTCTGTGTTAGGTTTCACAATCCACTAAAGCTCTACAGTGGATTATGGACACTCTTAAGGATCCAAAATCCAAGCAGGAGGCACCTTTAATGTGTGAGTTTGATGTTTTCCTTATTCTTTTTATATGGTTTCTGTCATGTTTCTTATTTCTTCCAAGTAGGTAGATATTTCTAGGTTTCATTTAAATATCTGTGGTGCTAAGCTGAATTACTGGTCCCTAGAAAGTAAAGGGAGTCTGGCATCTGTGAAACTGCACCTGGATCAAAAGCATAGTCTACTTACAGCCAGGGGCGGAGCACCAAACTCTGGGTCCCATGCACAAGCAGTGCCCATGGACCCCCCCCCTCAACCATCAAACTTAATGTAGGTTATTTGCTTTCACATTTGGGCTCAGCCAATGTTAGAAGTTTGTTAGCAGTTGCTTTCCCTCATTTTATTTATTTATTTATTTATTTATCTCATTCCTGCCTCTCTCTTCTTTTCTGAAAACCAGATTTAGCTTTCTTGGGCATCATCTTCCATAGCACCGCTACAATGCCGTGAAGGCGGATTAAACCATTTAGTGCTGGGGGTTAAGCCTGTCCTCAGACACTATACGTAGGACTAGGACACACAATTCAATCCATCAATCAACCGATTTATTTACGCGAAACATTACATTTACATTAGTTTGCAACATTTATTGTGATCTTTGAATTATATTAATATTTTTTTAAAAATTAAATCCCAGACTCCTTAAGGGCCCTTCTCCAACTTGGGGCCCTGATAACTCAGTCCCACTCAGTCCCCCCTGCGTACAACCAGCTTTGTATGAGTGGAAACATGGCTAAAGATCTTTCTGCTGAAACCGAGTCTTTATTTTCCAGCCTGTACCTTAAAGGGCACAGAGAGTGAGCCTAAGGAACCAGAGGAGGAGGAACCAGAGGAGGAGAAGACTCACCACTTCTTTGCCCGTCAGCACCAGTATCCTGGCAGCACGGTTAAAAGGTTCCCGGTGCCTGAGGAGGAAGTGCCCTGGGAGGTACCTGGTCCAGTTGGCATATTTAATGTTGTTGTTGAATGAGTGTCGCTTGGAATAATTTGTTGTTTAGACACAAAACACATTTCCAGAAAATGCTGAGATAATTGGTAAAATGAATATAAAGAGGAATGATTTGTTAAATCACCGGAGCACGTTTAACTGACAAAAGCATAGCGTACAACCTGACTGCATTTAAAAAGTGCTTTTTAATAAAAATGCATTATTATTCTTTTATAATTTTGTAAATATGAACATATTTAGAATTTGAAGCCTGCAATACACTCAAAAGAAGTTGGAATAAAAAGGTGAAATATTAGAGAATATTAAAGTTACACTGTTTTGAAACATTCCATAATAATCAGCTGAATACAAAAAAAAGTATAAATTAAACCAAAGGCTTATTTTTTGCAAACAATGATTATACTGTGTAAATATCCAGAGAAATACAGTGATATGGGCTCGAGAGTGCTTCAGAAAACCGTTGTCACTTCAGACAGTTCACGTCAGCATTAAGAAATGAAACCTGAAACTTAACAAAATGTCATTTTTTATTTAATATCCCAATTTTTCCAGAAACAGGGTTTATATTTTGATGATAAGTAATATGTTGTTCTTTTCTGCTGTAGGCAGATTTCCCTCTTTACAGTCCTCCAATTTATAATCAACAGAAAATGTCAGAGTAAGTCTTAATTGGCCTTCAATTATGTCCAAATACTTACATAATTATATATTTATTATTATTATTATTATTATTTGTCATTTTTGACAACAGTACATTCACATGTATTTTTTTTCCAAACAGATCAGAGAGTTCTACATTAGACAACTACAGGTAAACAACTTCAAACTTATTTATCTATGTCCTATGGTAACTATTGATTTAAACACACACAGTGTTATAAACGATTATGACTTTTCAGGAACCCTGGAGGGAGAACAGGAATAAAGGGAAGAGGATCACTAAAAAGCCTTGGTCCAAATCACACTCTAGACACAGTTTTCACAAGGTACTAGAAATCCAAAAAAGATCAAATATATATTAAATATCTTGTATATTACAGGGGTTTGTTATGATGATTGTTTTTATTATTTTCATGTGCCTTAAATACAGATGAAACATGATAAGATTATGAGCTCGAGATGAGCAGATTAGTAACATGAGTTATTCCCTCTGTTCTCTTCAATGGTGAGGAAATCCGTTTTTTTAATGTATTTTATACAGATTTGAAGGTCCTATATTGGAGTTTTTGGCTGTTTGGGAAGAGACAGCACAATGCTGGACGTTTCCTGGGGTGAGAACACACTGACATGAAGTTTGTTTGCCTTGAATTTATTTTGCCGTTATCATATTTTTGGAAACTCCCTGCATACAAATATGTATTGATCCACATGCTTATAATAATTTAATACCGTATTTATTACACGTTTATTTTTTCATTATTAATGGTCACCAAATATAAGATCAATAAATGTCTCATAATTTTGTCAACAGTGATTATATGACAGTAAGAGAACTAAGGTCACACTTTTATTTCAATGTTCCAGTTTGTTTTTAGTGTTCAGTAGAGACTACTATTTTAATCTTTTCCTTGCTAACAATAGATAAACCAGAATTATTTTTGTTCTGCCTTATACCCTGTGCCCTAGGGTCCTGCTCACCCTGGGGAGCTCTTACCCCTGAGACTGGAGACAACACTAGGGAAGAAGCTTTATAAAAAAATCAAAGCTGAAGTGGAATCAGGGACCGGGGTCAAAGAGGTGATAGAATACACAGACAGACAGTACATTTGAACTATAAAGTAGTATTCGTTATTAGTCATTTTTAAAACCAGTTACACTTTAATTATGGTGTTACAAGATTACGTTGCAAAGAAGCAAATTTGCTGATTTTATTTTACAATTTTATAGAATATGAATCGTCATGTTTTGGGGGTAACAGTGAGTGGAGTATAACACAGTGACACTGATATGCTCCAGTTTTGAATTGTCTTCTGAGATAGAAGAATTGTCTGTAACCCTTATCCAGTTCAGGGTCGCGGTGGGTCCAGAGCCTACCTGGAATCATTGGGCGCAAAGCAGAAACACACCCTCTAGGTGGCGCCAGTCCTTCACAGGGCAACACACACTCAAACATTCACTCACACACTCACACCTACGGACACTTTTGATTCACCAGTCCACTTACCAACATATGTTTTTGGAGCGTGTGAGGAAACCGGAGCACCCGGAGGAACAGGGTGCTCACAGACAGTCACCCGGAGGAAACCCACGCAGACACAGGGAGAACACACCACACTCTTCACAGACAGTCACCCGGAGGAAACCCATGCAGACACGGGGAGAACACACCACACTCCTCACAGACAGTCACCCTGTAGAAACCCGAAAAAAAGTTTCCGTAGGTGTGAGTGTGTGTGTTGCTCTGTGAAGGACTGGCGCCCCCTCCAGGGTGTGTTCCCACCTTGCGCCCAATGATTCCAGGTAGACTCCGAACCCACCGCCACCCTGAACTGGATAAGGGTTACAGGTAATAAATGAATATACTACATTCAATTGAATGCAGTAAATCCCTATTTCTACTTTAATTAAAAGAAAATTATAAAGTTTTTTTCTTCTCTTCCAGGTCTTCAGGGGTTATGTAGACGACAGCAGGAACACTGATAACGCCTGGGTGGAAACCATTGTAATAACAGTTCACCTTGATTGGAAGAGCCTGCTGAGGGGTGATGGCTGTGAGGTAGGAAACATTTCATTCTCCTCAGGTGTCTCATCATCTCTCAACTAAACAGGGATTTGGACTGGAGTGATTAAGGTAAGAGTGGTTCACTGGGATTGCGATGGTCTGAAATTCAGATTAGTGTCACAGAAATCTGCTTAGCTTAGTAAAAAAAAAAGAATACATTTTGCAGCCTAATTGTCTTGACGTTTTATGATTTAAAGGTGTATTACCACAGATAAAAATTTAATATACAATTCTACATGTAATAGAGTGAATAAACTGAATGAAACTTCACACGCATGAAATTAAATGATCTATATCCAGATATAAAATCTGTGAATGAGTACATATTACTGTTATTATATTTCTGGATGTAGATGATTTAATTTCCTCTATAAATAAATCTGTAAATAAATTCAAGAAAATTCATAGAGCACTTTTTTAATGCATGTAATATGTTAAATCTATCACTTTGGTGCACTGTGTAATACATCCACACCCACACTTTACTTGGATTAAGGTAACCAGCCATTTCATAAAAGTGTATTCAAAGTGTCATTTTCTTCAGTGTAGTTTCTGACTGTTTTACTGCTGTGAGCGGAGCTTTAAGGAGGAAATGAAAGAAAGGCATGTGAATGAGACAGAAACATTAGTTTGATAATATTCACTTGTTCAGTGACCTGTGTAGAGTCTCAGAGTTCTCTGTATCAACACAGACACTGTGAACAATATTCAGTTAACATCTTCATTTGTGTAAATCTCTAATTTCTTATTGGCTCCTCTCAGCGTAGGGCCAGCCATGTCTCACAGCTCGTTATTGAGATGCACACAGTTAAATGACGGCCCCTAATGTAGAGAGACCCTGATTATCTCATTAACTTATTATTCCAACATTAATTTATGTTTTTGCAACTGAGAAGCTGTATGTGTTTAATATTTGATATAAACAATAAATAATATTAATGCAATGTACATTGTTGTTGAGACATATTTGTGAGCCCACAAACAGACAATGTTTAAACAATGTTTTTTTTTTCTTTTTCAATAAGGAAAATGTATTTAAAGCACAAGATTAATGAAAACTGCTGAAATCTAGAGTGAGCACACATTCCTAATGAAATACTCTCTCCTTAGACGAGCCCCAGCACTGATCTCCAGTGGCAGGAGGTAAGCAGCAGGACAGTGGTGTATCCGTATCAGCGAGAAGCTCTTCGTCTCATTGCCCAGTTAAACCACACCAACTTCTGAGATTCAGAAAAATATATACAGATATATATAAACAAATACTTCACTCTCCGCACCTGATATCTCAGCCTTTTACTGTTGCACTGAACTGTTGTAATTTCTAAACAGTCGGAGAACTGTTTGTCATGTCATTTATAAATGTTGGTGGTGTTAAGATGCTGTTATTTGGAAGGAACGCAAAAGGAATTCACAAGCCATACATTAAAATACATAGAGTACCATGGTGCATATATATATATATATATATATATATATATATATATATATATATATTCTTTTATTTATTTGTTTGTGAAAATTGTATGAAATGGATTTATTGATTTAAATCATTTTTATTCCTTTTTGATTATTTTATTTATTTATATTTTTAAATATTTTTAGCATGAAGCCATTTTAACATATAGTTGCTATGTCACACGTTGCAACGAGGAAATGTTTTACTCCTGAAGCCCAGTGCTTTTGTGTTTCCTAAATGTTCTCTGCTCTTACTTTTTTGATATATTTATGAATGAAGTTATTGAGCAGGGCTTTAGAGTTATGTCATTTAATCCATGAGTAAAAATAAGGTGTTGGAAAATATCCCAAATAAATTTTTCCGCTCAAAGCTGTGTGCCAGTATTTTTTTTTAATAATTTAAAACAACAAAGTATCAATGTGGGCCAATAATGGTTGCCCCATAATTGTTTGGATGTATGTGGAAAGGTTTAAAGATATGTCTCTTTTAATAACAAGGAATACTGTACATTTTATGGAATATAAATAAACCATGAGTTACACTCTTTTGCCAAAAACTGGTACGTAATAGCACAGCAGGTAGGTGTCGTAGTCACACAACTCCAGGGGCCTGGAGGTTGTGGGTTCGATTCCCGCTCCGGGTGACTGTCTGTGAGGAGTGTGGTGTGTTCTCCCTGTGTCTGCGTGGGTTTCCTCCGGGTGACTGTCTGTGAGGAGTGTGGTGTGTTCTCTCTGTGTCTGCGTGGGTTTCCTCCGGGTGACTGTCTGTGAGGAGTGTGGTGTGTTCTCCCTGTGTCTGTGTGGGTTTCCTCCGGGTGACTGTCTGGGAGGAGTGTGGTGTGTTCTCCCTGTGTCTGTGTGGGTTTCCTCCGGGTGACTGTCTGTGAGGAGTGTGGTGTGTTCTCCCTGTTTCTGTGTGGGTTGGTAGGTGCATTGGTGACATAGGTGTGAGTGTGTGTGTTGCCCTGTGGACTGGTGCCCCCTCCAGGGTGTATTCCCGCCTTGCGCCCAGTGAAAATTGATAATGAACAGATAATGAATGAATGGTACGTAATGGTCCAGAATGTCATTTACAGACATGCAAAGTGCTGTAGACACAAAATGAGTGAACTCTGAGACAAGAGTAAGACCCTAATAGTTTTTTAATCTTTAAAATGGCCTAATATAACTGTACTGAAATTAAATGCCTGACTCCATATTGATAGACCACACCAATGATATAGGGTTCAGAAAAAAAGTGCTATTGTACATGATGTATTCCACAATCAGTTGTGAGTACTAGGCTACACTGATTTAAAAAAACATGACCTCATGCCACTTTGGTGACAAAAACCTTTCCACAGCGAACGCTTCACTCTACTAAACACTCACTTAATATTCACTTAAAATGGTTTAAATATCTGTTTATTACAAAGTTTCTAATTAGCTTGTAAGCACCTTTAAAGCCATTAATAGTCAGTTGTAACACAGAGAGAGGAAGTGTAACAGTGAACTCTTTATAGGGAAAGAGTCAGAGAACGTACTGAAAATGCCATGGTAAAGAGGCCTGAGAACGTGAATGTAATCATTTCACATGATAAAAGTGCGCCACGTTATCATTATTGTGTAAAAAGACATTGTTGGTGTTTATTAACTGATGAGCAAATATGTGCTGGAGCTGACAGGGTTGATGTCGACTGATGGGGAAGACAAATTAGGGTCAGTATTCTGCAAAATCTGAGGTTTTACTGTAGATGGATGTGGGTTCACTATTTGACAAACAACAGGCCACTGTTGCCTTTTCTATCTTTGTACTGTAATTGATTATTAATGACTATTAATATATTAACAGCATAATTAATAAACAGATTGTTAACATTTTATAAACCTTTGTAAGTGTCTTGTTTTTAAGTGGTGTCCACTTTTTAAGATATAAATCAGAAAGCAGGTTTTCTTATTTGCCAAATTTTGAGGACTTCCCGACAGTAACAGTGATACTAGGCTTAAATTACCTGATTAACAGAGATTCAGCTTTGTATAATACATCCTAGAGTCAACTAAAAAAAAAGACTTTGTTAATACAGTGCAGGAAAACGACAAAACGAAGGTGGAGAGCGGTTTAAAAATGGAAAGAAAAGTCTTTGTGAAACAAGAGCTTATATCACCCTCTAGCGTCAATACGTAGAATAATTTATAAACGTGTGAGGCTCCTAAATTATCTCTTTGTGATGTAGAGTAATTCTAAAACAACAAAATTAAAGAACATAATTTGTGTCGGTATCATTCCTAATAGTTTTACAGCAAACATGAAGTACAGAGGAAAACGATAAAACAATAATAACCAGTAAATGTTGTTGTATTTTGACCAAATTAATGTAAAAAGAATGTATGTCTTTGGTTGTTTCCATACGCGTTAACTCACTTCGGCTAAACTGTATTTAAGATTTAAGGACTGTAGACCTGATTTCACACAAATGAGTCCAGAAATATATATATTATAGCAGATTTACTGATCTGTGGAAAGGGATAAAAAGGTAAAGGAGGTATTAAAAGAGAGATAAGGTTTATTTCAAGCCCTGCGCCGGAGACAGGTGTCCGGTTTTAATAAACGGTTTAAAAAAACGTTGCTCGGGCGGAAGTGACGTGTAAGCTCACGGGACGCGGATTAAACCATTGGATTAACGACGGCGGACTGAGAGAGAGAGAGAGGAGCAGAGATCACACGGTACGGACATGTTCTGCTCTTTATTTAACTGTTTCTGCTGTGTGTTTGGTGTAGAGTGTGTGTAGAGTGTGCACGTTTCTAGGTTTCGACCTTGGTTTCAGCTTTGTGCAAAAAAGAACCCCGTATTTGAAACTGAAATCATTCGTTATTGGTAGTGAACGGAGGGACGGTGTGGTGCTGTGTTTTTATGTCACCTCTCTCTCTCTCTCTCTCTCTCTCTCTCTCTCTCTCTCTCTCTCTCTGGGTGTGTGTATTTCTGACGTTGCCTTGGATAAAAAGCCTCTTTTTATACGAAACATAAATAAATATGCCCTCGTTTCGCTTTTGTCTTTTTTTAGTCCTTTATAGCTCTTCATTCCGGTAAATGCCGAAGCACCGGCTGCTGTTATTCGGCATAATCCGCTGCTTAAGATCGGACGATACGACAAAACTATAACACCTCAACCCTAAAGCCAAGTTCAAGTTTGTTTGCTGCGCGACGACAACTACAATGGCTTTTATTTCATTTATTTTATTTATTTATTCATTTAATGTGCGTTATTCTTTATTAAATCAAACTAGGATTCAAAAAGCAGTGGTAAAAACACTCCTCAAAACGA
This sequence comes from Hoplias malabaricus, assembly GCF_029633855.1. Lineage (NCBI taxonomy): Eukaryota > Metazoa > Chordata > Actinopteri > Characiformes > Erythrinidae > Hoplias > Hoplias malabaricus. Next base: position 38,971,943 of record NC_089811.1, on the reverse strand, counting down.
GAAAGGGTAAAATGTCGTGAGCTTAATAATAAAAATAATAAATAAGACATTTAAAAAGAGGCTGTTTTGCTGCTTAGGTTTATAATAGTGCAGACTATTTTTAAACGTCTGTACAGTGTATACATTCTTTTATTTCGAGGTTGTAGTCTACATAATAAACAGTTGTGTGTCTGTTATATTTCTGTATTTATTTTGCTTTTAATTTTATGTGAACATTTTGGCTCAGACCTTAGTTGCACCTTTGGTGCTTGTCATTACTGTAATCATATACTTAAAAAAAGTGATGTACAGAAGAAAAAAAAACACCTTAAACCTTCAAAGGGGAGGGGGAGCAACAGACTGGGCTCCCTTCCACCGAACGCTTCTCTGACTCTCAGCTGTTTGAAGGGCAGACTTCATGGATGGGTTGTGGATGGTGGGCTGAATGATGTGGTCAGCACTGTGCTTTCATGGACACCATCTGGCTGAGTGAGTGAGTAAGGCAGGCCTTGTTATAAGTGCCCTCTGCTGACAGTAACGGGATGTTGCCTGTCTGCCAGCTGTCCATCTCTGGTTTGCTGAGACCAGCAAAGCCTGCAATTACAGATCATTCCTAACAAATAGAGCAGGCCTGTGTGGGTGTGGGTGTGTGTTTACTGGTACTCAGGGGGTTGTCTATGTCTCTCTCTCTCGCTCTATATATATATATATATATATATATATATATATATATATATATTTTTTTTTTTTCCGTCTTCCTGAAGTGACTTGTGATTGCTGTTTTGAGCAGCTTGTCCAGAAAAAAAATATTAACTTGTGTGTGGAGTACATTAAAGGCTAAGCAGCAGCTCTATGAAAGTGTCAAACAAATACAGTGGAGTTTGAGTTCCTAACTTGTGTTTATTGATAGTCAGAAAACATGTTATTTCTTACTAATTGAAGGAATAAGGTTTAAAAGACCGTTGGTCCCCCCCCCCCAGCGGTGTTGGGAAACTCTAATAGGCGTCTTGCCTGTGATGTAGATGGTGGACAACACTCTAGAAGCTGCACTTAATTTAATGCAAAATGACGAAAAGGTGTGTTGTTTTTGGCTGCAATCATTCAATGTACAGTGGAACATCTGTGAACAAATGGCCCAAAGATCCAACAATATCCAGAAAATGGACTAAATTTGTCAACTTTAAACGGGCACTTTGGAAAGGACCATCCGCTCACTCCGTTATCTGTAGCTCATTTCACTGGCGCTTTTCCAACAATATGGGCATGTAAGGACACCAACGAAAGGTGTTGAAGAGCCTCTGTAACATGGAGGTAAACAGGGTGAGGACACTCACTTCGCCTGTTTTAGTTGGTGTTAGTTAACGTTAGCTTGACTCGCTAAACTCGGTGCTCAGATTATACTCGGCTACGTAGCTGCATTACGGAGGTTTATAGTGTCGGATGAATTCGAGTTCGACTTCGATCACATTTACAAGAATAACGGTACCTCTACATTTGAGTTTAGCTTATTGCTAGGCTATTGTCATGAATAATGTTGGTTATTTAGCTAGATACTGTCATAACAGTCAGTCATAACGGTGTTTTACCGCGGCGTTGTTCAGCTGTTGTCCACCAGTGACGTCACGGTCGCGTTTGAGAATTTCCGTAGCGAGCTCGGGTTTTTCCGTCAGTTTATTAAAATTGTCAGTTTTAAAGCAAATTAAGCAGCTATTTTAATTTTAATTCATACTTATATCTGTCAGTAACTACAATAATGTCAAATATTCATGGAGGTCCATTAAGTGGTGCTTAGCCTTTAAGGCTCTATAAAGAAAAATGATTTCTGTGTGTCTTTGTAATTCAAACGGGAGGTCTGTGTACTTGTATCAGACGTGTGTAAACAAGACTAAATAATAATCATCAAGTTTTAGACTTAAATCTTATACTTGGACAGCTATAATGCATGGAACCGGTTTCCACCAACGTATAGCACGTCGCTTCGGCTTATTTTAGAGCATTCTACTGGAACTTTGCCTCGCTTGTGAAGTGCTAAGACTTAAAACCAGTGTTTAGACACAGCATGGTTCTATGATACCCTCCTTGAGGTAGACCAGTGCTTCCCCAGGTTGAGGGTCTGTTGCAGGGGAGGTACAGCAAGGCAAATGAATGAGGAATGTTTGAGTACGGATGGCAGTGTGTGTCAGAGTCAGGGACCTTTAGAAGGAGAGTGCTGCAGAAGAAGTTTGGGAACCACTGGTGTGCAAATAAGAGATGCAAATAAAATGAAGGAATATAACATTCAGTGTTTGGCTACAAACACAGCTGCTGTAGATAGGGTCCTGTCTGTGCTGAGAGCAGTGGTTTCAGAAACTCATCATTTCTTCCCTCATCTGAATCTGCATCTGCATTGTTATGCAATGGCTGTTTCATCCACTCCACGCAGTCGTTTGTAAATAGGACACACAGCAGGCTGCATGCACGCTGCCCTGATGTTGAGGAGCTTCTCAGGACAGAGTACGGAACGTTAACCTTACATACCATCGCACGATATGTTCTCAGTACAAACAATAAACCTTATCTGTCATAACTGATAACCGGCATGCAAAGGATGGATCTTGGAGTTAATATTTTTTTAAATACTCAGGATATTGAATGTGACATTTCTCTGGTGGGACAGATTTTCAGTACGGGTCAGAATTGTTCTTTTCCGATTGTCCTCAGGTTCATTATAATTAGCAAAGCAACATCTGGTCTCGGTGAGGCGTGTTTATCACTGATCGTCATGGTAGAAGTGAGATCACAAAGGAGGGCGGGATGTAGGGTCAGGAGGATGACACGTTATTGGGGCAGGACAGAGAGGTTCATTTACATAATTTACATTAACTGTAAACAGAGATTGCCCTCTATCTCCCCTGGGGTGGAGTCTCTCTCTCTCTTCTCTTTCTCTCTTCTCTTTCTCTCTCTGTTCTTTCTCACTGTTCTCTCTCTCTCTCTGTTCTCTCTTTCTCTGTTCTCTTTCTCTCTGTTCTCTCTTTCTCTGTTCTCTTTCTCTCTGTTCTTTTTCTCTCTATCTCTCTCTGTTCTCTTCCTTTCTCTGTTCTTTCTCTCTCTCTGTTCTCTCTCTCTGTTCTCTCTCTCTCTCTCTCTCTCTCTCTCTCTCTCTCTCTCTCTCTCTCTCTCTCTCTCTCTCTCTCTGTCTGTTCTCTCTGGCAATTGTGCTTAAGGCTTGTGATATTTTATACGGATTGTTGCGATACTTGTTTCCCTCAGGTACATTTGAGGGTAAAATATTAAATATTACAAACACTAATTGTTAATAATTATTTAAAGATGCGTTATATTCGATATAATTTTAAATTTTGTCTACACAGGAATGAGTGTTTATCCGGGAGAATGAGGAAATGCGTACATGTATCTGTGCTGCATGTTGCCTGGCGTATGCCTAATGTGCATTTAAGTGGAAGAAAGCAAACAAAAGGCACACCGTGGACTGAAGCAGTGGGGTGTGCCTTTTTTTTTTTAACCTCCTCCCCCTTTCCCCTCCTTCCTTCCCTCCCCATGGGCTGCTAGTGTCTCTTTTTCCTGCTGAGTGACATTTCAGTAATGATGCTGTCTCTCTCCTCTCCTGTGCCGTCTGAAGGGTCAGGCCAGTGTGGGGCTTCTGAGGGAAACTCACTTAAACTAAGGCAGTCCTCTCTCTGTGTGAGTGCCCTAAACAACCGTTTCTAACCTAAATATATCCCTCCACTGCCAAGCTGCAGACATTTTTTACAGAGGGTGCTTATTATGTAGAGATGCAGTGTAAAGCAATTGAAAAATATTATAATTGTGTGTGTGTGTGTGTGTGTGTGTGTGTATCTTTGATTAAGCCTCACCCTTACACACAAACCACAGTGATATAAACAGAACGTACACTGAAAAGTTGAGATTCTTCTGCACTGTACAGCTGATGTACTTAGCAAAATGTTGGAAATAATCTGGTATGTAATATATGTTCATTCATTCATTATCTGTAACCCTTATCCAGTTCAGGGTCACGGTGGGTCCAGAGCCTACCTGGAATCATTGGGTGCAAGGCGGGAATACACCCTGGAGGGGCGCCAGTCCTTCACAGGGAGAACACAGAGACACACACACACACACACATTCTCTCACACACACATACACACCTACGGACACTTCTGAGTCACCAATCTACCTACCAACGTGTGTTTTTGGACTGTGGGAGGAAACCGGAGCACCCGGAGGAAACCCACGCAGACACAGGGAGAACACACCACACTCCTCACAGACAGTCACCCGGAGGAAACCCACGCAGACACAGAGAGAACACACCACACTCCTCACAGACAGTCACCCGGAGGAAACATAAGCAGACACAGGGAGAACACACCACACTACTCACAGACAGTCACCCAGAGGAAACATAAGCAGACACAGGGAGAACACACCACACTCCTCACAGACAGTCACCCAGAGGAAACATAAGCAGACACAGGGAGAACACACCACACTCCTCACAGACAGTCACCAGGAGGAAGCCCACCCAGACACAGGGAGAACACACCACACTCCTCACAGACAGTCACCCAGAGGAAACAGACACAGGGAGAACACACCACACTCCTCACAGACAGTCACCCAGAGCAGGGTTCGAACCCACAACCTTCAGGTCTTTATCTCTAACCTTTATCTCTAATTATGTGTGTTTTGAGAAGAAATTGTTTTTTTTAATTGTGTGTGTGTGTGTGTATGTGTACTGTGCTGAGCTGAGCTAAACTGCACAGCACAAACACTCAGAAGACCCTTCACTTGACTTTATGTAGTAATCATTAAAATCGTAAAAATCATAGATAGCGACAATATTCCCCCCAGTCCTGTGCTGATAAAAATCACAAAAACTACCTCACATTTTATAAGATGTTACAGCACAGTGTGTTTTGAGGATTTTTACATCCTAACTGTTCTTTGTGAAACAATACAACACTCTTCACACTTCATTTCTGTGCAATGTTTTCCTTTTATTTCTCCAGTATCCTATTTTCAGGCTGAGTGGCAGAGTTGGACTAAAACACAGGGATGTTATTTCAAAGCGTTGAAGCATGACACAATGCTGTGTGGAGGGCAAACATTCACCTGGAAAGCTGACTTAAGTTTTTAGGATTTAATTGATATCGATAAATATATAAAAAGTGAATTTTGTAAAGGTTTAAAATCAAAATCAGTCAAGGTTAGATAACACAGAGAGGGTAAGAAACTAAATTAATTCCTAATCAGCACAGCCTCATTTAAATGAATGTGTAAATAGAAAAACAACAGTTAAACATATGAAAATCTGAGCCTTCTAAATATAATGGAAGAATGTGACTGATGCTGTTTTTTTCATACAAAAATAAGTAAATAAATAAAAACAAGGACGTCTGTGAGGAGTGTGGTGTGTTCTCCCTGTGTCTGCGTGGGTTTCCTCCTGGTGACTGTCTGTGAGGAGTGTGGTGTGTTCTCCCTGTGTCTGCGTGGGTTTCCTCCGGGTGACTGTCTGTGAGGAGTGTGGTGTGTTCTCCCTCTGTCAGCGTGGGTTTCCTCCTGGTGACTGTCTGTGAGGAGTGTGGTGTGTTCTCCCTGTGTCTGCGTGGGTTTCCTCCGGGTGACTGTCTGTGAGGAGTGTGGTGTGTTCTCCCTGTGTCAGCGTGGGTTTCCTCCGGGTGACTGTCTGTGAGGAGTGCGGTGTGTTCTCCCTGTGTCAGCGTGGGCTTCCTCCCACAGTCTAAAAAACACATGTTGTTAGGTGGATTAGTGACTCAGAAGTGTCCATGAGTGTGTGTCGCCCAGTGATTCCGGATGGGCTCTGGACTCACCACCACCTTGAACTGGATAAGCGGTTACAGACAATAAATGAATGTGATAATATATTGTCAGTACCCCCAGGTGAGCTGCAGCACTAATATAGGACGTGGTGTGTTTGTATCTGGATGATGATGCATGGTTCTTTCCAGGGCTGTATGATGCTGTGTAATTTCTCATAGAGCAGTTTGATGTGTGTGCACGTGCATGTGCGTGTTACTGTGTTTGTGTCCAGATCATGCTGTACGCTATCTCACAGGGCATTGTGCTGCTATAATTACTCCTTGCCTCCAGCACCTCATGGGAAGCGCATTAACACACACGAGTGGAAGAGCAAGAATTAGACTCTGGTCTTTCCCCTCTTCTCTCCAGCCCACAGTCCTATCCTGACCCCCTTTTTCTATCGTTCTTTCTCCTCTCTTTTCTTCATATTCCTGTCCTCTTCCTTCATCTTATTTATTCTCCTCTCCTCTATCCTCATCATTTCTCTCATCTATCTGTTCTCATCTTTCCTCTCCTCCATATCTCCCTTTTCTCTCTTCTCCTGTTTTCTTTTGCCCTCCAGCGTAGACTGCCCCTTTTTCTTGCTTCTCTCCTCCTCCCTCTGCATTTTCATGCATTTTCTCTCCTCTCTCTGCATTAGTATTCATCCCATCTCTCTTTCTTTCCCCTCCTTCCTCCACCTTTTCTGCCTCTAAAAAAAAAAGGTCAGTTTGTGCTGAGGCACAGCTGGCTGGGCCAGTCACACACAATTCCACTTCTGTTTTCAGGACATGGGTTCTGTGGATTTAGACCCTGATTGGACGTGGGGCAGCTGTCTGATGCTCTTGTCCGCTCTGAAGCATTGTTGTTGTGTGAATGGTCCTTTTGCAAACCACGTCACATGTTTATTAAATGTACTCCTCCCGAGCCTGCTGTAACTTTCCCAGAAGCCACTGGGCTCGGGCTTCAGTTGGGTCTGACAGACTCTCTGACCGTGGACACGCTCTCCTGGGAAATGGTTAACAAAAGTCGCCGTTACATAACGCTGTGCTCCAGACCTGAAAGAGCAATCCGTGACAGCAGGATCCAAGTCATGCATGCCTAAAGAGGGTGTGTTACTCGTCCTGAACCTCTGAAGAGTGCATGGGAACTTATTGATATTTGATCCATGTTATATTTAGTAAGTGTGAATCAAGGGACTTCAATTGTGAAAGAACATCATTTATTTTTACTACCATTGTCCTTGTCTGTAACTCAAGGCTGTCAGGGGAAAGAGGTAGCGGAAAAGTCTCTTGTTAAAGCACTGTCTTGATTCACACTCCATATTGGCCTTTATTAATGGGAACTTCAGACATCGTGCAATCACACGTATAAATCATAACACACTGTCCACAAGTACTCGCAAATAAAGTTATTTTTGAGTTCTCAAACTGTACAGACCTCCTGTCGGGTGTACTGTCAAAAGAAGAAAGGCAGTGGCAAGAAGAAAAACAACTTAACATTTTGTGCTTTTTCATTAATAATATGGTCATTGATTGAGGCAGTGGTTACCAAACTGTTTCTGCCGTGCCCCCCTTCTGTAGATCTGAATTTTTTCACGCCCCCCCACAATATTGACACATGTACACATCTTTTACTTCCAAGTGCTGCTGGAATTTATTTATACGTTCATACACTACTAAAACTACTTATACAAACATGAGCAAAGAGAGACGAGGCCAGTCTTGTTTTGCCGGACCTCCATTAGCCGTGTAGCCGTGGTCACAGAGGTGTTGGTGGCATTTCAAAAACAAGAAAAGCCCAAATAACACCCCCTTGTCAGTGGAAGGTGTGGAGAAGCTGTGGTGCTTCATATCAATGTCTTTGTTTCCATGTGGTGTTTATTCTGTGAGTGTGTACAGAAAATATGGAGCAGGTAATAAATGCAGAAATGAAAAAAGGAGCACAGCGTTTCGTTCATAAAATATAACACTGTCATCAGTGTTTTTCTCCTTCATTTTATTTAAAAATAAACAGTAGACGATCCACCACCAAAGAACAAAGACCAAGAACATTGTGTTGATTTTAAGAACTAACAGTTACTTATTTATTCAGTGAAACAGGTGAAAGCAGGTGAAGATTAAGGAAGCTGTTGTTTGGAGTTTTATAAACACACTGACGCCACAAAATGTCCCCCCACCACTTCCCTTTACACTATTTCAGTCAAAGACCCACACTCAGGTAAAATGAGTCAAGTTCAGCAGTCCTCCTCTCTCTGTGAGATATAACACTGTGTAAATGTTGCAGTGTTCAGAGGCGTCCTGCTGAGCTTGTGAACTAACCAACGCTGAACCAAGGCTCTGGCCAAACACAGCCCCAGAAACACACACTGCGTGTTCCTGTCTTATTTCCTATTATTCAGCTGTGATTAATGCTGAAGAACCTATTGTTCTTTGGTTCCGGCTGGGAACTGATTTTTTTTTTTCTGTCGGTGGAAATGTGCCGAACGGTTCCAAATTTAGTTCATGGAATGTGAAATATGGCTGAGCTAACAACACACGGTGTAGTAGCGCCACCTTCAGTTCTCTCTGTGAAACATGGCTGGACTAACCGTTCCTACTCGCACATGCACCTTTCAACTTTGAGTCGGTCACTCAATAAGAGAAAAGGCCTCTGCTAGGGCGGCCCGGTTCAAGGTCCGGCAAAAAGCAAAAATAAAATGATTGAGCTAAAGTCATTGTTGAACATATTTGCTCCTAATTGCTTCCCTGCACAAAAAAAAAAATTATGAAACAGCTTCCTGAGAGAAAAAGCCTGAAAGATGCACATGTGCTCTCTGCAAAAATGACACACTCGTATTTTCTTGTTTTCCCTTTGGAAGTTGTGGCTTAAAACTCATCACAAACTCATGCATATTTTGCAAGCAGTGCTCAAACACATGTAACTCATTTGCCTTGCCACGTTCCCTCTGCAAAAGCTAGTGTAGGGCACAGCTTCCGGTGTGTGTCTGACCTGTTCACCACACACTTCCCACAGCTTCACCTTTTTAGAGCCAGACAACTCCTTCCCTAGTTGATCCAGTTCGATGCTGTGCCTGTCTTATTTATGGAAGAGACGGAGGACTCATCAGTGTGTGTGTGTTTGTGTGTGTTTCATGATTGAGACACAGGAGCTCCTGGTATGCATGTTCCACTCCTGCTGAAATAGTAATGAGTGTGTGTAACAGAGCTGGCACATAGCTGGCCCTCTCCCAGCCCAAACCAGTTTCAGCTTTTTGAGAAGGGAATTTTACAGTGATTAGAAGTATTAATGTAACTGAAGTAAACTGAACTGTGCTTGATTCCTGATCTCACTCGGTGATTACGAAATCAAAGGTTAAATCAAATGTTCATCTAACGTGTGGACAGATGAAAATATAAATTCACCCCTTAAAGGCTAAGCACCAGCCACAAATAAATCCAGTGGAGTTTGAGTTCCTCACTTGTGTTTATTGATAGTCAGAAAACATGTTATTTCTTACTAATTCAAGGAATAAGGTTTAAAAGACCGTTGGTCCCCAAACGGTGTTGGGAAACTCTAATAGGCGTCTTGTCTGTGACGTAGATGGTGGACAACAACTCTAGAAGCTGCACTTAATTTAATGCAAAATGAGGAAAAGGTGTGTTGTTTTTGGCTGCAATCATTCAATGTACAGTGGGACATCTGTGAACAAATGGCCCAAAGATCCCAAAATATCCAGAAAATGGACTAAATTTGTCAATTTAAACGGACTCTTTGGAAAGGACCCTCCGCTCACTCCGTTATCTGTAGCTCATTTCACTGGCGCTTTTCCAACAATATGGGCATGTAAGGACACCAACGAAAGGTGTTCAAGAGCCTCTGTAACATGGAGGTAAACAGGGTAAGGACACTCACTTCGCCTGTTTTAGTTGGTGTTAGTTAGCGTTAGCTTGACTCGCTAAACTCGGTGTCTCAGATTATACTCGGCTACGTAGCTGCATTACGGAGGTTTATAGTGTCGGATGAATTCGAGTTCGACTTCGATCACATTTACAAGAATAACGGTACCTCTACATTTGAGTTTAGCTTATTGCTAGGCTATTGTCATGAATAATGTTGGTTATTTAGCTAGATACTGTCATAACAGTCAGTCATAACGGTGTTTTACCGCGGCGTTGTTCAGCTGTTGTCCACCAGTGACGTCACGGTCGCGTTCAAGAATTTCCGTAGCGAGCTCGGGTTTTTCCGTCAATTTATTAAAATTGTCAGTTTTAAAGCAAATTAAGCTGCTATTTTCATTTTAATTCATACTTATATCTGTCAGTAACTACAATAATGTGAAATATTCATGGAGGTCCATTAAGTGGTGCTTAGCCTTTAAAGCACAAAGCTGTTCAAATATGCTTTTTGTACTCATTGTTTATAGATCCAGACAAAATAGGTTGAATTGAGCCTTTTTGAACCTGCAGGCACGTTTTCTAAACGATTTAATTCTGGCGTATGTCTGTAATGAATACTAACAAGCTGGAGGGTGTTATCTCACTCTCAGAACTGTACTCCAGCCCCTGATCTTTCTAATCCTTTTTTTCTTATTTCCTCAGTAACATCATTGTTGCTTTAATTCAGCACTGCTAGTGAAACCATATTTAATCAAGCAGCCATTATGGCTCCTACAACGGAAAGGTGTGAGTTATAGAATGTGTTTCTCCCATGTTGTTATGCTAGCTGTCACAGTTGGCTAATTCCAGCCAAATCTGATTTCATTGGTCAGTAGAATAATATACACTTAACCACGAATTGGCAGTGAATAGCCAGGCTGTTTCTTTCTTTAAGAGAAACCTGTCAGAGAATTTTAATAATGTTCTTTTAAGAACTAATTATTTTATCTTTTTTTTTTTTTAAATCGAGACAGTACTAATCAGGGCTGAGCATCTTTGGTCTGAGGGCATGGCCTTGTGTGGAATAGTGAAATCCGTGACTGGAAAGTCCCTGGCTCACTGACAGGAATACAGTAGGCTCACCTGTAATGTTGGAGCGTATGTTGCAGTACTTTTGTTTCTGCTCAAATATCAGACCTCTCTGAAACCTGAGATGATTTTTCCTTTTTAATTTAATTTGCTGATTGTGTGTGGTTTGATCATATGACCTTTGGATAATAAGCTCTGTTGAGGATCATATCTGACTTGAAAAACAAATATAGCTGACCCATTGTCACGTCTGTTGCAGAAAAGCTCCAGGAAACTTTTTGTCAATATTTAACCTCTGTCCCAACTGTTCTACTAGACTATGCCAACTGTGCTCAAGTGTAAAATACACTGTTTATGCACTGGGCCTGTTCACACCTGGCATTAACAAGCATTTCTGTGACTGGATCACATTTGGATCTCACTTGTCTAATGAAAAGCCATGTGTAAACACCCCCAAGACACACTGTGTTCAGATTAGGATTGGTTCAGACAAACCACATTCAAACGTTAGAGACAGATCTCATCCACGTTTTACGCCGGTGTTAATAGAATGCATTTTCCATGTCTGGGTGTGGAGTTACACAAGAGGAATCACGTCGGTCAACAGGACAGGCACTGCAGGTGCGTTGATTTTTTGGAGATCGGTGGCCAGACATTTTTATAGATTAACTTGAATGTTCATTGTCATACGTGAAGAAATGACGTTAATGCTGTGTCCATTAAAAGCTGGACACGATTCTCTCTCACCAGTCTTGAATACATGTGTCCCATATTTCCTCTGGATGGTTGTGACATTGACCACTGCACAAATCAAAATGGCTGCAGGACATGAACGTTTCCACCACCGATGTAGTCAGTTCATTTCCTGTTTTAAATGTTTGTTCCCAAGGTTTGAGAGCATATAATACACTGGTAGGAGCATGTTTACAGCAGAATAGAGAAAATAAAACTGAAAATATGTACACATTGGTGTTTCCGCGTTTGACCTGCTCAGTCGTGCACTAACTAGAGAGTGCTCAAAAGTCATATAAAATAACTGCATTAATTAAAGTTAAAATGATTTTTAGAAAATTGAACTAGCGACTGTGCAAATAGATACAGTACCCATTAAAAGTCTGGACACACCTCCTTCTCATCAGTGATTGGTGGAGTAGAGCTAGTCACTGTATAGAACTGTGTACCAGCCCCTACCTCTGCACAACCCCAGTTACAGTCTCAGACACATTCAGAAGAGAGCGGTTCTACAGATTAACTCTCGACGAGGCCACGGCTGTTCACTGAAAACCGTTCCAGGTGACGACCTCATGAAGCCGACTGAGAGAACGGAGAGAGTGTGTGAAGCTGTCATCAAAGCAACGGGGGGCTACTGTGAAGAGTCTAAAGTATTAAAAATATTCTGCTCTGTTTAACACTTCTCTGTTTACTACATAATTCCATATGTGTTCCTTCATAGTTTTAATGTCTTCCACATTCATTTACAACGTAGAAAATAATAAAAAACAAAGATAAAACATTGACTGAGAAGATGTCCAAACTTTTGACTGGTGCTGTACATTCACAACATGTGGAAAAACGGCCCAAAAACAAAGGAAACCCCTCCCTCTGTGGGTGTGTCCAAACTTCTGATGGGTGCTGTATGTATATGAAACATACTGTTGTCTCCCTTTTTGGGTCTTGAGGTTTTAATTTTGGAATATTGTTCTCTTCTTTTTTTTCCATTGGTTATCAGTGCAGAACTAATACTGCAGCTGGTGAATTATGGGTATATGATTTGTTTTCTGCTTAATTAAAACCCCTGTTTAATTTAGCTCCTAACTGTGCATTTTATTAGCATATCATTAAAACCAATTATGCATGTATTTATGAATCACATTTAGCATACTGTGTTCTAAATTATGAATGCAACCTGAATGTAGAACCATTTGAAAACCTTCAAGCGTTTGTAGTGTTTTATTTGTAACAGCTTTAAGACGTCTAACAAAATGATAACCGCCAGTAAACATTAATGTTATGGAGTAGCGCCCTGATCATCATATACATGGCGTATTATGTGTCTGGGAAGAAAAGCAGATGAGGCTCAGGAGCCCGCTGCAGCTGATCCAGTCTTTGTCTGGTGCAGGCCTGGATCTTCATTGGCAATTCAGCATTAATCACACAGACTGGTAGCAATCATGTGTGAAATGACTTACTTTAATGTAGAGGCTTATTTTATGGGATGTGTGAATAACCAGTGAAGGGTGGTGTTTATCACTCTTGTGTAGGAGAAGATCTCCAGTCACTTGGGGTGTGGCTGGGGGCCAATGGGGCCAATTTGACATGGTACCCCTCCTTTACCAGGCCCTTTCACAAACACACAGACACATGCACCCCAGAGGTTTTGTCTTTTAATACTTCAGGCGCTGGCAGCTGTTCATTAGTCCAGTGCTGCACTAGAACCCACGTTCTTATTGACGGCCCCTTGTCTCTCAGCTATCGCATTCACTGCTTTGTTCTGCTTTTATCTGAATCCTCAGTTAATTCTTAAACCTTTTTTTATTGTAAATGAAACATGACAATGTCATTGAGTTCTATTTTTCTGCATCAGTCATTATTTATTTTATTTATTATTTCTGTATTCAGCAGAGGCACATGTATCTGAGAATGGTTTGTGAAATTATGGCCATCACAATTAGACCGTAATAACATTAGCTCTTATACCCTTAGCTTTTTCAAAGTTACATATGTTAGGGCTGAACGATAATCGTATTTAAATCGAAATCGCAATTTGAGTGGACGCGATTTTTGAATCGCGGGAGCTGCAATTTGAATTAGCCAATAGACTGCATGATTTACAAGGGAATAATCATCCAATAAAGCAGCTTAGCACTAGAGTTCGTGGAAAAGATGAGTGCTTCATCTGTGCAAAAGAGTGAGACCCAAGATCCAGAGGACGACTCCATACGAAAGAAAAACAGCACGTCATGTGTTTGGGAGTACTTTGGTTTCAGGAAAAACTGACATTTGCCAAAAGCAGGTACTGTGCAAGACATGTCGAGCGTTGGTGCTAACCTCACGAGGCAACACCACGAACCTCTATCAGCATTTAAAGAAACATCACAGACATCTCTATGATGAATGTATGTCTAAAAGGCCCAGGCATCAACCGGCACAATTTCCAAACATGACAACCAAGCAAACCTCAGTCACAGAGGCGTTTGAAAGCATCACTCCATATGAAAAAAGTTCGCGAAGGCACCGAGAGATAACCGACTCTATTGCGAAGTACTTGGCGAACGACATGGTGCCAATTCTCTAAAGACGGCTTTGAAATGTAAGTCATAAGTAATTGCAATTTAAATCGCAATATTGCACAGAAAAATCGCAATTCGATTCTTTCCCCAAATCGTTCAGCCCTAATATCTGTTATGAATCTTCCTCTGCCCTTGTTTTAGTACATTGTTCTTGTCTATTAAGAATGTTAACCTGCATCTATATTTAGAGCTGGGATTCCCCTGCTGTAAGGTTTTAGATTAACTCCAGGATGAGGAGCTCATTGTTGATAGCATATACAAACCTTCACCGACACCTCTTTTAACCTGTACAGTACACGCACACACACTCTTGGAGGTGTACAAAATAAACTTTTCCTTCCCTCACTTCGGAAAGTGAGATTCTGAGTGATCTGAGAAGCTTCTTTCTGGCCCCCTGCACTTTGAACTCTAACCTGGGTGTATTTGTTTGCAGGTGAAGCAGAGAAGAGGAGACGGAACGGGGCCGGTATCTGAGCCTTCTCCAGACCCAGCCGTGGGACATGTTAAACAGCCTGCCCACAGGTAATCATCCCCGCTTGTTTTTAGTGCAATTTCCCTTGCATTTTATTTCGGCAATTACCCAGTGGCAACATTTACACCGAGAAGGCAGCAGGCTTCAGTATGTGATGTCTGAGAAACACAGATGAAGTTCAAAACTAGTTAATCAAGTTTAATCCAGCTACTACTGACATCAGATGTAAAGTTACCTGCATTGACTCTTCTAAAGTGCAGGATAAATGGGATTGAGTTCCGGTTTTGTTGACTGTGTGGCTCCCAGTACTGATTCTAATGTTTAAAACCAGGGCCTCAGGCAGGTATTACGTACCAACACTTATAATACAGATGTTTAAAAAGTAGCAAAATGAGATTTCTAACTTATTTTGGGATTTGAGTCTGTGAACTAACCAAAGAAAGGCTTCATTTGGAAGATAGAAAGTCCATAATTCTTACTTGCGCTAGTCACAGAGGTGCACTGTTGCTAGCTCACGCTTTAACAATTATTATCACAGCACTAAATGTTTGATGTCTACTAATGCGTCATGTGTTGGGACATGGGGATAACCGAGATAAGAGTGATTACCCTAAACTTACGCTTTAACTCAGTTTTCAAAACCAATGCGCTAACATTCCTGTGAGGAACAAATAAAGTTTTGAACACTATTGATCATGACTAAGTAACCGATCTGACCAATACCAAATCGTATTATTTACTAAGGTCAGTGTCGGTGCCTATATCAGTCTAATAAATAAAGACAGTGCATCATTTTATTAGTATGTCAGTGTGTCTTTGAGTAAGTGTGTGTGTGTGTGTGTTTGTTTGGTGGTTGGAATTAACTCAAGCAGAAGATTATAAAGCTGGAAGCTCACCTTGAAACTGGAACACGACTGCTCCTTTCACTTCTGTCTGTGTTTTTAAACCTACTGTGACTATGCATTTAGAAAGGGCTTTGTGTTTAAAATGATCATCTTTCAGGATTATCATTATCTTTGTAGATAATTTTGAGGTTTGGTCAAAGCACTAACGAACAATTAGTCCGGCTAACGAGTGTCATCATTCTCCAGGATTCCTGAGTGAGATTTGGTCTTAGCTGAGACATCTGGGGAAGTGTTGTTTTCTTATGTTAAAAAGACAATTAATTAATTAATAATGTGGCATCTCTTCCAATAAAAAAGGCATTATTGCGCAGTGGAGATGATAGCTGTGTAGAGGGCTTTGAAGTGGGTCGTGTTTGTCTAATGGGTATCTCTTGGTGTCTTTATAAACAAAGGTTTTTATTTTTTTACTTTTTTCTCTCCTTCTAAATACTGTGTAATGTATTCAAAAAGCTGTGTATAGTGATAAACAGGTGATTTTATAATATTGTTGTCTTTAACACACTAATACTAATTTCTGATCTATTTATATTTTCAGTACATTGTTTTAAATAATTAAAATATAAAGTTTAAAAAGCCTGTATACAGTGGGGTCTAGAAATAATTGAACAATGACCCAATTTTCATCATTTATCTAGGGCTGTCCCACACTGTGTTTTATCAGGGCTCAACACTGCAGTATGCGATATTACTGTTCCAAATGACTTAATTCATCCTGATTCTAGAGCTACACTCCTCACTGTCGCCTGGAACCGGCCCGAACTGTTCCTTTAGAGGCTGCTCCATGACTCGGTGCTGGAGGCAGTGGGGCTTCGATTGTTGGATTATAGGAAGCTCAATGAGACTCAGATTCACATTTCTTTGTTTCCCAGTGACTTTTCTGGTACAGATTTTGCTCATTGCCTCGTCTGAGTCGCCTGGCTCTCACTGTTCATTTGGTTGAAAGCTGAAATGCTCCAAAACTGGGGACGCTGCAGTTGGTTTGTCCATTTTGTAAAACGAAGACTCAGCCGTTCAGCTGCAGTTCAGAGGGAACAATCACGCTTATACCTTTTTTTTTTTTTTTTTTACGATATTTTAAACTAATTTATTTAACATTCATTACACACACCCCAAAGTGTAAAACAAGAAAGACCTTCCAAAAAGAAAGAGAAAACATATATACATTGGAGTGGACATGGTTCTTGCCATTCTTTCCGGTTGGCTCGTCAAAAGCGTCGTATTAACGTGTTGCGGTTATTGCGACAGAAATTTGCTCTGCGTTCAAAGTCATGTGGAGGTGGTTTGAGGTAAAAAAAATATCAATGTTCTATATATATTTTATACAATGTCAGAACCTTGGTAAGTTACAGTTGTTTACAAAATTAGCAGATATTTACACATTTATTTGTTGTTTCTTCTGAATGTTTGAAATTGTTAGATTTGAACGAAAGTAAAATGTTATATATAATAATTATTTTAGTTGTTACATTTAATTACAAAGTAGATAAGAAATTATAATATTAATTGAATCAAATTAATATTAATGTAACATTTATCTTGTTGTAATATTGTGTTCTGGAAATTAATAAAAGTATTTTTCAGTGTTTTCACTAAGAATATCATTATCGTCAAAAATATCTTGAAATATCATGATATTATTTTAGGGCCATATCGCCCAACCCTCCTATGGACCAGGCCAAATTCTGACATTCATCCCTTGATGGTTGCCAGCTGCCGTCAGTTCCTGCTGGTTTGTGGGGTGTTATGTCTTCAGGTTTGCCTGCAGTAAGTGAAAATCATGCTCAGTTCTGTTAAGGTCAGATGTCTGAATTGGCTGTTGAAAGATACACCATTTCTGTGCATTAAGAAGCTGGTTTGTTGCTTTGACAGTACCCTTTTTAGCCGTATATGCCCATGCCATAACACAGCCTCCACCATGTGTGACCAATAATGTTATGAAACTACTCATCAGAGTTACCAAATTTACTTACCAAATTGCATTTCAGGCTGTGTAATATTTTTCCCCCAAGAAGAAAAAGGACTGATTATTTGGCACTCTGTACTTTTGATGTAATTTGGTTAGAAATTAATTTTAATATTCAGTCCTGCTCTTCAGTGTTATTTATGAAGAGGATTCGCATCTGTGCGTTTAGAGCACTGGTGTATGAATCAGATTCAGCAGCTGCATAGAGTAGGCGCTTGGCCAGGCTTGTGTCAGACAGTTCCTGTTTCTTGCACTACTAGCATTAAAACTCTTCTGGGCCCTCATGTTCCCTCAGGAATGTGTCTTTGTTCCACGCAGTGTAGTTTTTCTTGTAATTTGTTACCTTCATTCATTCATTGTCGGTAAGTCCTTATCCAGTTCAGGGTCGCGGTGGGTCCGGAGCCTAACCAGAATCACTGGGCGTAAGGCGGGAATACACCTTGGAGGGGGCGCCAGTCCTTCACAGGGCGACACACAAACGGACACTTCTGAGTCGCCAATCCACCTACCAACGTGTGTTTTTGGAGTGTGGGAGGAAAACGGAGCACCCGGAGGAAACCCACACAGACACAGAGAGAACACACCACACTCCTCAAAGACAGTCACCCGGAGGAAACCCACGCAGACACAGGGAGAACACACCACACCTCACAGACAGTCACCCGGAGGAAACCCACGCAGCCACAGGGAGAACACACACCACTCCTCACAGACAGTCACCCGGAGGAAACCCACGCAGACACAGGGAGAACACACCACACTCTTCACAGACAGTCACCCGGAGGAAACCCACGCAGACACAGGGAGAACACACCACACTCCTCAAAGACAGTCACCCGGAGGACATCCACGCAGACACAGGGAGAACACACCACACTCCTCACAGACAGTCACCCGGAGGAAACCCACGCAGCCACAGGGAGAACACACCACACTCCTCACAGACAGTCACCCGGAGGAAACCCACGCAGACACAGAGAGAACACACCGCACTCCTCACAGACAGTCACCCGGAGGAAACCCACGCAGACAAAGGGAGAACACACCACACTCCTCACAGACAGTCACCCGGAGGAAACCCACGCAGCCACAGGGAGAACACACCACACTCCTCACAGACAGTCATCCGGAGGAAACCCACGCAGCCACAGGGAGAACACACCACACTCCTCACAGACAGTCACCCGGAGGAAACCCACGCAGACACAGGGAGAACACACCACACTCCTCACAGACAGTCACCCGGAGGAAACCCACGCAGACACAGGGAGAACACACCACACTCCTCACAGACAGTCACCCGGAGGAAACCCACGCAGACACAGGGAGAACACACCACACTCCTCACAGACAGTCACCCGGAGGAAACCCACGCAGACACAGGGAGAACACACCACACTCCTCACAGACAGTCACCCGGAGGAAACCCACGCAGACACAGGGAGAACACACCACACTCCTCACAGACAGTCACCCGGAGCGGGACTCGAACCCACAACCTCCAGGACCCTGTGACAGAGACACTACCTGCTGCACCACTGTGCCGTTCTATAGCTTTGCATAATACAGGTATTTGTGTTAATGAGCCAATCCAGGTCTAATCCTGACTCAGCTTTAGCCATACAAAGACTTAAGAAGGAGATTTGTGTAGTCAGTATACCCCTGGTTCTATAAATGTCACTGTGTGCTGCTGATTAGGACCCGTTCTGACGTCAAAGAGCAGACTTATTAAGCAGGTTGTTTGGGCACTGAATGGGAAAGCATGCTGTGAAGGCAGTTATAAATAGTCAGCGAGAGAAAACCTTGAGGAAAAACGAGACTGCAAGTCACATGCATGCACGTACACAGCTGAAATCGTATTTGGCACACGAATGAAAACACAAACGCACTATGAACAATGGCATGTTCAGTCTTTCCACACAATCATTTGAGGAAATGCTCGATCCACATAATACAAGCCCATTCTCTGTTCTCCCAAAAGATTTTGCCCCCCCCCCCCCAACAGACACATCTTGTCTGGGTCACCCCTCCCCTCCCCCATCCCCTATTTCAGTGTGTGTTTGGAGCTGCGTCATGCATGCGTCACCCAGCCCCTCCATTCATGAAATGTGTGACGCAGGCAGCACTAGCTTACTGCCGCCCACTCTTTCACGCTGAAACTGCAGGCGCTTTCACTCTCTTGCGCTCTCTCCTCCCTAACTCTCTCCCTCCCTCCATCCCTCCCACCATTGGCTGCTGTTCTTCGGCTCTCTGCTGAAGAAGGACCATGCATCCCTGCTCCTTCAGCGGTGAGTAATCTGCTGCGGCGCTGTTTGCTTTGTATTTATGTTTGTGTGTTTTAGAGCAGCGTTAGTCCGCGGGGACCACAGCATTACACATTTTATTCCTGTTTTATTCACTCGACAATTTCTCAGATAACTGCCATGCTGTTCGCAGGGTTAAAAGAGGAATGTCAGAGCAGAGAGATATTTAAGCAGGAGGATTTCACAAGCAGTATTTAAAATGCATGAACAGTAAGATCTCGCTCTTTTGAGAAATGCATCAGATTCCTTCCACCGCTCTGTATGTATCTGCTGTTGAAGATGTGTCTCTCCACTGACTCCTTATTTTCAAAATCTTTAAACTCTGGGTGTCCATGTGCATAGAGCGCAGAGCCGGTAGCTTCATCTGTGTGTGTGTGTGAGAGAGAGAGAGACTCTGCTATATTTGGCTCAGCTGGTGATGCTGAGGTTTGATGCAGTAGTTCTCTTCTCACTGCCCTCTACTGAAGGACAGGCAAGTGGAGCAGGCAAGGGTACAACGCATTACAGCCCCAGCACATAAATAGATACATACATCACTGCTGTCTGTGTGGAAAGGGGAGCTGATGTGTTGTGGGTTGTTTTATTTTCTTTTTATTTATTTATTTATTTATTTATTATTATTATTATTTAATTTTCTTTCTCTCTATTTTTTTCTGATCTTTTTCTGTATCTCTTTTCTTGCTCATGTCTGATTTCTATTTCTCTCTCTCTCTCTCTCTCTCTCTCTCGCTGTCCCCCCTCCATTTCTGACATGGTGGAGTGCAGCTTGGTTCATCTCTGCCTCCGCTGCTAAGCATGTTTATATAATGTTGTTCTGGGCAGCAGGCGGTTTAGAGAGGAGAGACAGCGAGAGAGAGACACAGCCTGAATGAATACAGCTTTAGGACTGTAAATATTAAGCTTGCAAAATATATGATTTATTTATCATTGGAATATTGGCCTGTTCTGCTTTTGTAGAGGGCTGTTTTATTCTGATGAGCCCTCCTTTAAAACACAAGCTTATAGCAGTTCTAACGTATCCCCGTAAAGTATGATATATTCTCTGTGCTGCACTGCCCTGGCAGATAGGAAGCTGTAGTATTATCAAGTTCCAGTATCCCCCCGACACACACACACACATTCTCACAAAAGACTATCTTCAGCTCTAGTCCTGCTGCTAATGGACACATCCATGTGAGGTATTGATTCTTCTGTGTTTAAGGGCTCAAGCAGCCCAGGAAAGGTGGGGTGATGGAGCAAGAGAGTGGAAGACAAATCAGAACCTCCTGTGGTCTGAATAAATGGCTGGTGTGGAGCTCATGGGATTGTGTGTGTGTGTGTTGGTTTGCATCTCCAGTCCCTCTGTGTGTTGTCTCCAGCACACACACACACTTTTTTTCCCTCTCTCTCTCTCTCTCTCTCTCATCCTAATACGTGTCAGAAGTAGCATTCTGTGATGTTCCTTGCTCATCAACACGGCAGCTTTTATGTGTGTGTTGGTTTAAAAGCTCAGGACCGATTGTTAAAACTGGAGCAGCTGGTCAGCTGTGTCTCTTCTCCTCCTCCTCCTCCTCCTCCTCTCATCCCCCTCCGTCTCTACGAGCCCCTCCTTCCCTTGCTCCCTCACTCGCGGCACTCTTCAAATGGAGCCGGCTCCTCTTGTGTCCTTTGTAGTTGCTCTGGGATCTTTTCCCATTCGTGCTGCTCTCGTATCAGGCTGGTAGCAGCACTTGCCCCCTTTTTTTTATAATCTTCATTGCCTCTGTTTTCCTTTCTTTTGCTTTCCCTTTCGCTGTGGTTGCAATACCTTAAACACCCGAGACGGTCCTTCCCTCACTCTCACCGTTTTTCAAAAAGCATAGAGCATATTTGCCTCGTTGTTTACTTTGTTGTGTCCGAAGAGCACTGGAGCTGTACTTCAGTGAAGTAAACTATTGTTCCATCCTCTGACTAGAGGCTTAGGCCTGGGCTAAAGACTGTTATTACACTGTTTTGGTGTTTTGAAGGGGTTGGATGGGACTTCATGCCAGACAGCTGTACTCTTGCTGCAGTTCCTGGACCATTTCTTTATTTCTGGGTCTTTCTCCATCTTGCTCTTTCTTCCCACATCAAAGAATGCGTGGGACTAGATGAATGGGGGTGGACTTCGTGGGCACTAAGTAAACACATTTTCGGAGCAAAGAGCACGACCCAGTTGCCATTAATTTTTGATCTGTTTTCACACGGTCGATGGTGAAGAACTGTGAGTGTAACACTAATGTTCGTGAGGGTTTAATTAAGCCTCGTTTCCTGAGGAATGATGTTGGAACGGTATATACATCGAGCTGCATTCCTCCTTTCCAGTTTGTGTTGGTGCGGTCTTATTTTAGAGCACTGCAGCATCACTGCTTATGTGACTCATAGCACTCACTGCCCACTAACCACGTTCACTCTCGTTTACATTCGGCTTCCCGTTAATGCCTCCATCTTGGTGAGGCATGTGTTTGTGTGTATGTATGTGTCAGTTCAGATTTCTGTAGCGATCTCAAATATCTGGACTTTAATTATGGATAAAGATGACAGTGGTTTGCTGAAGTCTGAGACTGCACTCCATTTATTAGGGTTTCTGATTGAAGAGGTAAAATGGCCGTTAAGAAGAATCTTATCCTATTTAAATGTTATATTTATAATGAGCAAAATATGACAGGAAATGCAACAATATTGGTATAAACCTAGCTCTTTATTACATTTTGTATTATTTTTTTTTTCCCCCGGGGGTGGTTCAGAAATGTGTCCATGCGTCTTGTAAACATCTCTGAAGTTCAGTCGTAGAAACTGGTTTTTTTTTTCTACTTGTAATTCACGTAAAATCTCTGTTGCTAAGTTTGACTCATTACTCAAACCACCCTAACTCCACGTATTAACAATTTAATTTTGGCGTTTTTGCACCGAGTGTCTGAGTTTTGTGTGAACCACCTCCTGAAATGTATAAACAGTTCATATGACAGTGACGTTTCTGCTGTTGTACCAGGATTATATGGTACTTAAGAGTCCAATTTCACCGTATATTTAAATCATTTTTTTTCCTAAATTCAGGTTTGAAAAATTACTGTTTTCACATTTTCGTTTACACAATGGAACAATTGCAGTCTGGGGGGGAAAATATATATATATTTTTTTTTTTTTCTGGAAAATAAATAAAGCAATTAATAATGTACTAATTATTAGTAAAGTAATTTCTGATACTACCAGGCATCATCGTCATGTTATCGTTGTTGTTTGTATTCTAATGTCAAGATTACTGTTTAATTATAGTTCATCTTATGAACAGTAAAAAGTACGTAGACAAATAAAAAATGGAGCCGAGTTCAGGACAATGGCGCTCCCTCACCTTAGGCTTATATTCTCATATTTGAGCGTGGGGGGGCATCATCATGAGTTGATGACATTGTTTAACTGATTTGCAGAATGTGACGTGTCACCATACTTTGGGACAGTAACATGTCATCTGTGTCTTTAGCAACTGGCCATGATAAAAATGCTATTTTGATAAATATAATAAAATAAAAATGTGAACGTTTTAAGCAGGATGTTATATCTCGTTGTTACAGAGCAGTAAACAGGCAGTACAAGTTGTAACAGGTGGTGAAGTTGATAGTTTCACTTTAACACAGTTCCAGGGTCCTGGGGTTGTGGCTTCAAACCCTGCCTCAGTTCACTGTCTCTGAGGAGTTTGATGTGTTCTCCCTGTGTCTGCATGGGTTTCCTCCAGATGTTTCAGTTTCCTCCCATTGTCCAAAAGCACATCGATAGGCGGATTGGTGACTTGAAAGTGTCCACAGGTGTGACTTTGTGAGTGACAGGGTGAATGTGTGTCTGTGTAAGTGTGTGTGAAGCCTTGTGATGGACCGGTGCCCTGTCCGAGGTGTGCTCCTGCTCTGAGCTCTGATTCAGGGTGGGCTCTGGATCCACAGTAACCCTGAACAGGATAAAGCTGTTACAGAAATTGAATGAGTGAGTGAATGAATGAATAACTAAAACTAATGTTTAATTGGTGTGCCATGTTTTTACAAAAAAAGGATTTCAATTAATTTTCTTTCTAAATGTGTTTAGAAACATCCATTTGATTTAATATTTTTTTCTTATTAAGATATAACTCCCATGTCTCGTGTACATTTACAGCCTTTTTAACAAATTAAAGGTAAAAACACAAATACATTCAGTGCTTTCGCTCCTGCAGAGTCGAATGCAGCGTCATTCCTCAGCTAATACTCATGTATTTAGGCCACTCATATCCCTCTGTATGCTTCTAATTTTAGTAACAGCCTGAAGTAAACAGTGTCACGAAACGGCACAGTGGAGTTGGAATGTGCTTAACCTGCTTGCAGAGCAAGAATTACTGCACTTCACTTACTCACTCCAGAGCAGCTTGTCAAAGCCAAGTGTACGTGGGAACAGTTTGTTTGTTGTCTGTGCCAGGTGCAGCTCAGGGACGGGCTCCTTTTGTCATGTGACTGAAACTTCATGAAATGAGAAGAAGATTAGTGCCTCTTCTGAAATGTAGCAGACCAGACACTGCTGTTAACATTTTTTTAATCCTTTAAGATTATTCATTCGTTGTCTGTAAGCGCTTTTCTAATTCAGGGTCGCGGTGCATCCAGAGCATACCCGGAATCACTTGGTGCAAGGCAGGAAGACACCCTGAAGGGGGCGCCAGTCCTTCACAGGGCGACACACACTCGCACTTACGAACACTTTTGAGTTGCCAATCTAGCTACCAACGTGTGTTTTTGGAGCGTGGGAGGAAACCGGAGCACCCGGAGGAAACTCATGCAGACACAGAGAGAACACACCACACTCCTCACAGACAGTCACCCGGAGGAAACTCATGCAGACACAGAGAGAACACTTCACACTCCTCACAGACAATCACCTAGAGGAAACCCACGCAGACACAGGGAGAACACACCACACTCCTCACAGACAATCACCCAGAGGAAACCCACGCAGACACAGGGAGATCACACCACACTCCTCACAGACAGTCACCCGGAGGAAACCCACGCAGACACAGGGAGATCACACCACACTCCTCACAGACAGTCACCTGGAGGAAACCCACGCAGACACAGGGAGAACACACCACACTCCTCACAGACAATCACCCGGAGGAAACCCACTCAGACACAGGGAGAGCACACCACACTCCTCACAGACAGTCACCCTGTGGAAACCCACGCAGACACAGAGAGAACACACCACACTCCTCACAGACAGTCACCCGGAGCGGGACTCGAACCCACAACCTCCAGGACCCTGGAGCTGTGACTGAGACGCTACCTGCTGCACCACTGTGCCGTCCACTTTAACGTTATAAATTTTGAACATATGAATTGCCAGATCTTTTTTAATTCCTCTGGGCACTCTAGTGTAGACTACACTGTAGGCTTCTCTACCCACACCCACTCTACCATCTCAGGTTTCAGAGTAAGAGACTCCCATCATGAGACATTTGCACGGAGGCATCTGTTCTTTTAAGCTATCGGTGGTGATACTGAAAACTCATAACATAAATCAAACTAAACCTGGGCTCTTCTTTTGTTTTTATCCAGTCTTAACACGTCCTTTACATCCCTGATATCGCTGACGTTCTGGACCGCAGACTAAAGAATGCTAGTAGGGAGAACCCTACCTCTGGTTTGTGTCCTCGTCATTGGTCTTTTCTAATTTGTCCTCAGCGCTGTGGCACACAACCTGTGCATTGAGCATTGCCACTGATTTTTGTGTGAGCGTACAGGGAAGTGTACAAATTATCACAATTTGATTTGTTTTAGTTATTTATTTATGTGTTTTTTAAGATTGGGTTTGAGCAGATAGGTCTAAGAAGGAGTGCTTTTAGGAATATCACCTTCTGAACAGTGGCCAGGTCATTTTCTCTCAGCACTGCATTGAACTCTGTTTACTGTGTCTACTCCTGCTCCGCTCAGAACAGATTATAGGTTTACCTGCCTGCCTTAGTTCAGAGCCCTGGGGGAGGAGGAGAAAGAGGGAGAGGGAGAGAGAGAGAGAGTGCGAGAGTGAAAGAGTACTAAAGCAGGTTTACACATGGACCCAAAGTTCAATCTGCAGATCAGCGGACAGGAGAAAATGAAAGCCCAGTGCTGTGATGACAAGTCCAGGAAGGAGTGTGTATTGCTGGGAATCTTGTAATGGACGTCACTTACTGAAAGACTGGAGCAGTGAATTGATGGAAATTTTTACTGAGGCTGTGTGGATTGCACATTAAAACATGGCACTCAGCAACAAAAAGGTACTGTCTTTCATTGTGGTAGACAGGACACAACGGCAGTCTTTACTGAGTTCAATTGATTCAGATGTATATAATAAAATGTTCAAGGTCTTTGCAGAGCAGGTCGATTATTTATCTTTGACTATTTTCAATTTTAGTTTAAGACTTTTGACTGAATGTGTTTGAGTTTTGTATTTGTTAATGAAGTGTTAACTGATGTATATTATGTGAAATATCCAGTAAATTATGTCCAAGTTTAGACTGTGATCACTATTTTTAATATGGGTTTTAATCACTTTAACTCTACCATTTGTATCAAACTAAGCGTCTGGGGTCATGACACTTATACATCGCTAAAATAAACTACATCTACAACTAAAAACAGATTACAACAGTAAGAGTTGATGTTTGAAGGCTAGCTTTTGACCTAAATTTTATACCCAGTGCTGTGCACACATTTTAGACACCAGAGATTACAATTTAAAAAGCTATGTATCTGAGCAGTAAGTGTTTATTTGCTAAAAAACAAACAACAAGTAACGCCCCTCATTAGAATAAACCCAATCACATTCCTCCAGTGTGATCCTCTGTGTGTGAATGTGTTTAACTCTGTCCAAGTGTCTCCTCGTGGAGTGTGTATTATTTGAGGTGATCATCCAGTGCCTAGTTTTAGTGGTGAATCAATAATGATTTTAAATAATGTGTGCTGTGGATTTAACAAATTCATGTAAATCAAGGAGAATCTGAACAAAACACTGTTCTTCAAACTCACTCTCACCTACTGCTTTATAGAGAAACATTATCTTATATTTCTGATGTGTTTTATATTATTATTAGTCTGTGTTTACTGTGATTATATAGAACTTTATACCAGCCCCACACTCACTGAGGAGGCACTAGTTTAAATATATATCACTATCTTAGGGCCTCAGACTTCTGCACAGTGCTGTGTGTTATCTTCACATTCTCCAATACTTTAATGAAAATACTACAAATCTACAGAAATACTATATATTACATTCACACAGTGTGTGTATATATATAATGTATACACTGGGGTGTTTTTAGCAATGACTTACAGTGTGAATAAAGTGATGATGGTGCTCAGGTGCTGCAGGAACCTGCTGCAGCTAATTGGCGGCGTGAGTCGTGCTGAGTGATTGAGTGCCTCCTTTCATCTGTCAGTCAGCAGCTCAGCGTGTGACTGGCTGCGAGGGGCGAGCAGGAGCTGGCCTCCAAGCTGCCGGGTCAGACTGATTTCTGTGCGAAAGGGTGGCGAGAGAATGTGTGACTGTACGCAAGAGCGAGAACAGTGGAATCAGAACGCTGGTGGTATGAAAAGATGGAGAGAGGGAGAGGGTGTCAGGCAGACAGAAAGAGGGAGCATGGCTCTTTGTCGGAGGCTAAATTGGCTCTTTGTTGCCGCAGCAGCTGGTCCCTCTGGAGCGGCCACCCCCCGTCCTGACCCCCCAGGCCTGCAGCTAATGAGACCAAGAGTTATGGGGACACAGATGCTGTGTGTGTGTGTGTGTGTGTTTGAGGGGGTTTATGGTGCGCTATAGATTAATGAGAGCATATGTTTCTCCTGGAGTGTGTTTGCTTGATTAAGATGTCTTATTCTGGCTTTTTTATGGGTGCATTTATAAAGTCAGTGTGTGTAATATGGGTGTAGTTAAGAATATCAGGACAATAGAACATTTGTAACCTTGACGTGTGATCAGTCAATCTACGTGTCCTATCTGTCTGTCTGTCTGTCTGTCTCTCTCTCTCACACACACTGTGTGTGTGTGTGTGTTGGCACCATATGCGTGATACATTTTGTTTTTGTTTGGCACAGTATTGTTTATTGGCACTGATTGTAGTGCCTTCTGTATCAGTGGGATTAATTGTTCTTGTCTAATGAGTAAGTGTGTGTGTGTGTGTGTGTGTGCTCGGAGTGGGTGTACAAGTTCAGCAACCAAATCAGCCAGCCCCACCAGCTGCTCCATCCCTAGTGTATATCCCTGCTTTTGAGGTCAAGATTAGGTTCAGCCTTTGATATTTTGTGTGTTCAAATAACTAGGGATGTACCGATTTTGAATTTTTGGAGCCGATACGATAATCGCTACCGATATTAATAACCGATAATTTTATCTTTTTGTAATTAAAACAAATTCACATAGGATTAATGCAGAACAAATACTTATAGTGGGTTGTCATAGGACAAGCCTTTTCGTCAGTGTAAAGCGGCTCAGAGCGAGTGAGAGGGAGTGTGTTTGAGCGAGTGTTTGTAATCGTTTGTCGTGGTGTTTCAGTAATAAATTCAGATGCTGAATGACTATCTATTTTCATGTATTTTATATAAGAAGGGCCCCCCCCTCACTGTGGTTGTAGTTGATCATTGTCTTTTAACTTGGTGTGTGTGTGTGTGTGTTTACACCGCTATTTGTGTGTACTGAGTGTTGCTGATATTTTAAATTAGTTTTCACCACAGACAAATGTTATCAAAGCCTCAAAGTCATCGATTGTTACATCAGCTGAAATTCCAGTTCCGATAACGATAACTACAAAAATCCACATATCAGCAAACAATATATCAGCTGCCTATATATCGTGCATCTCTATAAATTACATGTTTTAATTGAACATGAACTGGTTTGGAACAGAAAAACAAAGCCTTGCGAGGTGCATATGATCAGGTTTTACGGAGGCATTATTAAATACATTTGTAATCATAACTGTAATTTAAATCTGTTTAACCTGCATGGAAGCCTAGTTTGGACATGCGTCCAGTTCTAATTAAATATTTGTATGTTTTATATTAAAACTGCATCCAAAAAGAGATCATGTGATGCTGTATTTTTTTTTTTTCTCCACACATTTTTAAACACACATTAAATCTAATGTGTGTGTGTGTGTGAGAGAGAGAGAGAGAGAGAGGGTGAGGGAGGGGGTGTTTTAAATGCATAATCCAGACTTCTGTTGCTGTGTAGCTCTGTAATTTGGGACGTTTATCTTTGGTCAGCAGTCAGCTGAGGACAGTCCACACTGATCCACAACCAATTCAGTTTTGGACGTTCCTTTAGCTGAGATTAAGATTGTTGCTGTCTGCTTTCCGCGGCTCCAATAAAGTTAAGGTTTATAAGGGAGAGGAATCTTGGCCCTTGCTTCGGAGAGAAACAAGGCCTGTGCAAGGATTCATAGAGCAACATATGATAACTCTGCCCTGCTCTGTTACATTTACTGGTCTCTCTTCTCTTGGCCTCCCTCTCTTGCTGTTTCTCTGTACTCTTCTTTTCTAATCACTTGGATCTGTAACTTTAGACTTCTTAAAACATCAATATGCAGACCATCACACAGTAGGATATGATTTATTTGTTATGGTTAGAGATGAACAAACACCACTTTATCTTTCTATCACTGATATATCCCTGGGTTATTAGAATACCGAAGGGACACTGAAGGGTTAAACAAGAAAGAACACTGAAGGGTTAAACAAATACCTGAGGTCCTGTGTTTATCCTCAGTCTGATGTGAAGCAAACAGTTACGACTAAACAGTTTTGTGTAAAAGGCAAAACAGAATGCACAAAGCTTCAGTGCAGTGACCACAGGCTTAGCGTCTTTAGTGGCCAAAAAACAACCATTGCGCCATTGATAGTCAGCAGTGTCTACCCCTACTGAAACAGTATGATTATTGGTACTCTAATTATGGTCCTGTGTGTGTGTGTGTGTGTGTGTGTGTGTGTGCAGTTTTGCACATCTGCAGTGTTCACTGGTCAGAACCTGGCCCGTTGGCTGTGTAAATTAGCCGGGCAGGTCAGGCCCTCGGCCGATAAGGCAGACATTATTTATAAAAGTGCAGACACTCAAACCCATGAATCATTCACCATGCAGTTTGAAGAGTCCTCTGCACACACCGACGATACGAGTGCATTTAGAACCTCTTTGAAGAACCAGCTAAAGCCAACACAATAGTTACAACATATGAATAAAGTGTAAAAAGTGATGCTTACGCCCTTTTTACTTAATTGCTTTCAGTAAATACAGTCACTGTCGGAGGATTTGAAAGCACCAGTTGTCATCCATGAATACTTGAAGACACAGAAAATACTCCAAAAGAACCTTCAAACGCAAGCTCAGGTGTAGGGTCAGAATATCTTCTTACCATTAGAAATATGAATCCATCAAAATATATATATATATATATATATATATATATATATATATATATATATATATATAATCACTGCAGTTGTGGAGAACATCAGTTCTCAGATTTGTTTATGTTCAGAAGCACCACATCTTTTCAGGTATTAAAAGGAGAAAAAAGACTGATGTTTGTGCGGCTGAGGTTAAACTTGTCTAAGTTTTTATCCACTATTTGAATTACCACAGAAACTTGTTTAACTTTTGTGACCGAATTTAGAGTGGGTTCCTACCTAAATAACCTGAAACCGCAACAATAGGTCAATATGACCCCCCCTGTGGAGCAGGAATAAAGCAATATCCTCATCTCTTTTCATGATTTCTCTCCATGTTTGGAGGTCTGTTTTTCTATTTCTATGAACAGAGATGGAGGAAGCCTAGCATGTTTGACAGAGCCGCTTTGTTTTTTACTCCTTTACTGACACTGG
This sequence comes from Hoplias malabaricus, assembly GCF_029633855.1. Lineage (NCBI taxonomy): Eukaryota > Metazoa > Chordata > Actinopteri > Characiformes > Erythrinidae > Hoplias > Hoplias malabaricus. Next base: position 38,941,421 of record NC_089811.1, on the reverse strand, counting down.
GGCTTCATAAAAACATTACACCAGTTTTCAGTGAGGAAACAGACTGGAGAACTAGCAAATGGTGAGGAAATATCTGAATTTTATAAGAGTCTGATTATGAATGTCACCTTTAAGATGATCCTCTAGTAATTAACCAATCTTAACTAATCAAATACACTACTTCCCCATGGGAAAAAATACACAGATACCATCATGTCACACGTTATTTAATACATACATATGTGTGTGATATTGTTTTTCTATGCATTTTGGGCTTTTACTGATACCCTTCGATACAGACACCAATATCTCTTTAATAGCTTTAATAGCGCACAAGCTGAGCTTATTAAATATTTTTGCTCTGTAATTTGTGCAGTTGAGGCCCAGTGGAGATGACTATGCTTGAATTTCTGAGTCCACTTTTGCACTTGAGGTGTGTGTGTTTGGTAGGGCTTCAGATGTTTCCTCTGGGGTGTAATGCAGCTCAGAGCATCAGTGCAGGTCCTGGAGTGGAATTACACACACACACACACACACACACACACACACACACACACATCGGAGAAGAGATTTCTGGGTTAGCTGAAAGAGAGCACTCTGGTTGTGCCCTGCACTCTCAGCTGTCCGCTGAGAGCTTGAGAGCTGAGCTTGCATTATTGATGCTTTTACTGTTCCATCTCTCACACACACAGGTCAGGTTACACACACACACACACACACACACACACACACAAGCATACCTCGCCCCATCACTATCAGCTGAAAGCAGGACAAGTGTGTGTGTGTGTGTGTGTGTGTGTGCGAGAGAGAGAGACAGAAAGAGACAGAGAATTCTATCCAGTTACTCTTCCTGGATAAGTTAGTGATGCTGGTATCAGTTTTTTCATGCGTGACCCACGTGTCTATGTACAGGCTCACGCAGGCAGGTGTGTGAGGTGCATAAACGCTAATGTATAGATGTTCTGAAATTTCAACTACACAGCTTTAGGGCGGCATGATGGCGCAGCAGGTAGTGTCACGTTTCCAGGGACCTGGAGGTTGTGGGTTCAAGTCCCGCTCTGGGTGACTCTCTGTGAGGAGTGTGGCGTGGGTTTCCTCCAGGTGACTGTCTGTGAGGAGTGTGGTGTGTTCTCTCTGTGTCTGCGTGGGTTTCCTCCAGGTGACTGTCTGTGAGGAGTGTGGTGTGTTCTCTCTGTGTCTGCGTGGGTTTCCTCCAGGTGACTGTCTGTGAGGAGTGTGGTGTGTTCTCTCTGTGTCTGCGTGGGTTTCCTCCAGGTGACTGTCTGTGAGGAGTGTGGTGTGTTCTCTCTGTCTCTGCGTGGGTTTCCTCTGGGTGACTGTCTGTGAGGAGTGTGGTGTGTTCTCTTTGTGTCTGCGTGGGTTTTCTCCGGGTGCTCCGGTTTCCTCCCACGCTCCAAAAACACATGTTGGTAGATGGATTGTGGACGTTAAAGTTTCCGTAGGTGTGAGTGTGTGTCGTCCCCTGGCGCCCCCTCCAGGGTGTATTCCCACCTTGCGCCCAATGATTCTGGATGCTCTGGACCCAGCGCTGCACTGAACTGGATAAGGGTTACAGGCAATGAATGAATTAACTACCCAGCTTTAAATACGCAGCTAAGTAAGACTGCCCTCTGTGCTCTTATGAAATCGATTCGTCAATAGGATTGATCAGTTGTTTTTTTCTTCTCTGGTTTCTAAACAAATATCAAACAGAAAAAGACACCCATCCAAACTATTTCTACAACTGAGAGTGCAGATTTGATGAATATGTTCTCGCATTCATGTGTGTGACAGTGTGCTAGGTTCATAGGCCCTGCTCTGGTTGTACAGCCTCTTCACTCTCACACAAAAGGACAGGACAGTTTATCTCTCTCACGCAACACTTTCCACTCCTCCTTTTTCATCTCCTCCTGTTCCTTCTCTCTGTCCCTGATGGACTTTGCTCTGTATAGTCACATGTGAGAAGCTCTCCTGTCAGCCTCTGCTGGACCTTAATGTGTTTGTATTTAACAGTCTAACACACACACACACACACACCTGCCTACCTTAGCAGAATTCAACATGACATGTCTGGGTGTAAACCCTGCTTTATTATTGAACAGAATTTAATAATAATAATAACAGGATATGGATTAGTTGTTTACACAATGTGGTTCTCTGAGTGATTTCAGTTTACACATTCCTGGGACATGAATTCACCTGAGCCCTAAATGTAGCTGACATTTCCAGAAGTACTCTTTCCTCCTTTAGTTGCCTCAGCATACATCGAACCAGGAAATCTCAAAATTTAATTTTTATGTGTTTTTTGACACTGTCACTTTCTCTTATTGCTACAAGTCCATTATTGTACACTACAGCAGCGGTTCTCAAACGTTTTTAATATGGGGCCCCCTTTGTGGATGGTAAGTGCCACAAAGTGTCAAAAATATTAAGAAAAATATAACATCAATATTTTCTAGGAAACCATATTTTATAGAGGTCTGTGAGTGTTCTCCCTGTGTCTGCGTGGGTTTCCTCCGGGTGACTGACTGTGAGGAGTGTGGTGTGTTCTCCCTGTGTTTGCGTGGGTTTCCTCCGGGTGACTGACTGTGAGGAGTGTGGTGTGTTCTCCCTGTGTCTGCGTGGGTTTTCTCCGGGTGACTGACTGTGAGGAGTGTGGTGTGTTCTCTCTGTGTCTGTGTGGGTTTCCTCCGGGTGACTGTCTGTGAGGAGTGTGGTGTGTTCTCCCTGTGTCTGTGTGGGTTTTTTTCTTCTACTTCATCTTCTTCAACACTACTTTCATCTGATGGACCAGGCCCTTGTCTTAAAAGAAACTTGTCCATTTTGCTGTATATCTTCACAAAATTTACAGACCTGCCCTTAGCTTCTAGCAACGTGGCGCTGTTCTAAGGACAGACAACCTGCCAAGTCACTGTGGACGACTGTGAATTGTGATTGGCTGACAGATATGTTGCCCTGTGAAAAACTGGCGCCCCCTCCAGGATGTGTTCCTGCCTTGCACCCAATGATTCCGGGTAGACTCCGGACCCACCGCGACCCTGAACTGGATAAGAGTCACAGTGGGTCCAGAGCCTACCTGGAATCATTGAGCTCAAGGCAGGAACTTGGAGATTATACCAGTCTGTGTCATGATTCCAGTCCTTCGTAGTGATGTCTGGATACTGGACTTGATTTATTATTATCCATTATTATACTTTACAAATTATTATACTTTTACCTATGTTTGTCTTCAGTGAAGAGTAAATAGCTATTGACATTAAATTACAGCTTTGCAGGAGTAGCTGTTATTTGTCGTCTCTCTGTGTTCTGGAGCCCAACATTTTTGTCAAGTTGTTTAATAATAAAACAAGACTGTGGCTGGGAACATTGCAGCTGTAGAGGGAGTGTCTGAGCATCTAGCCCTGCCTCCACACTCATTAATAAGGACAGGGTGTCACCCATGAGTTCACATGATGCTTGTAGTGATTTAGACCTAGATGAGGCTGAATTAAGTCCCCTTTTGGGAGTGTGGCCTCAGGCCTGTAGCTTGTGTAACCACGGCAGTGGATTATAAGCCGTGTGGCTGTTAGAGCTAGTGGTGGTCTCTGTGTGTGTATGTTCACTGCGCTGGGCCACTGGTTACGCAGCGAGAGACAGCAGTGTGTGCCAGATGTTTGGCTCTCAGAGCTCCTAATACGCGTGCCTGCTTAATCCCTATGCTGCCGTGGCAGAGTAAACCAGCAGAGTTAGATCAGAACAAATGTTTCCTGGAATCTGTCCATGAATATCTCTCACACACACACACACTCTCTCTCTAAAAGATAATCATCATAAATATAAGCTCTTGCAATCCTATGGCTCATGGAAAGGAAATGAGATAGGAAATTAAACTGGATTTTTTTAGGTATCTGGAGTAGTAGTAATTAGGGCTGCCCCCTGAAAGTCGATGAGTCGAATCACCAGTCGGAGACCCTTCACTCAACAGAGATCCTTCAGGTCGAACACTCGAGAGTTTTTGTTTGTTTGTTTGTTTTAAACAGGAAAAAACATACAAAACATGCACAAGGGTCACATATTAATGGGTGGAGCTATCTGACGACTAGCTAAAAGAAATCCTTGTGAAAGCACGCGCTGGTTCACATTTGGGAAGCTGGAGGTGAGGGGTGGTAAGGTATAGTCTACATTGTAGGGTTCGCATCGACACGTTGCCTTTAAGGCAGAAGCATAAACTGGGCTTTAGGCTAACAACAAAGATGGACTGCTGGAGACAAAATGCGGATCGCTGTCCAAAGCTGTCCTCAGCAGGGTATGACCCCTCATCAGTCTTGGGACTTATACGTCGGCCCAATCTTTCGCTTTGGACCAGTTTCTTGTGCAGGAATTCAAATGACTGAAGAGAAGACGAAGGATTGTTTGTTCTTAAATATTTCAGAACGTAAATCACGTGTTTATTTTGTATATTTTCTTTGTTTATATCTAAGGTTTATTTATATTTAAAGATAAATACTGACGCCTAATAAACCTGCAAAAGACGATTTTGGGCTTATTTTTGTTTCATCTAAAACGGATTAAAACATTAAAAATAATCAGATCTTGAGTAATTTGGTTTGATCATTTAGTTTTTTAATTCATTTTTATGTTTAAAGGAAAAAGAAATGGGCGAATCCTGTTGAAGAACAGATGTCTGTAATTTTGTAAAAGACAGCGCTGTGAGTTTATTTTAAAGTGTCTCAGTTGTTGATTCACTTACACGTCAATGTTAATGTTGTGAAATAAAAAAAGACAGGCTACATGAGCTTATTTTAAACATAAATACACGCATGCTTTCTGTCTCGTTCCACAAATCCACACAGTGGTTGGAAATTTAAAATAGGCTGCATTTCAGATGTTTCCTCACAAGCAGTGTCTCTTCTACCGATGTTAAATGCCCAAAAATATATTCCAAGGTCTCTGTTGGATTTGACCCTCTTAACATGGTGGAAATCACCATGGAAACTCATGCAAATGGTTTTACTGATTGTCTGGAAAAAAAATAAACTTGAATGAATAGTCGAATCTTTGTATTGAACGGTCAAATCTGATTCGACTGACAAAAGTGAGTGGAGGACTGCCCTAGTAGTAACTGACATAGGCTTTTCCGTTTTTTTTCTGCGTAGTACAGTTCATGTTGTAGATTCCAGTATGAAACCAAAGGTTATTTGTCATGTGATTATATATTATTCTGCAGCATGGAATTGCATCCTTTATCGGCATGGTTTTGACAAAATACACAGGGTGTGTGTGTGTGTGTGTGTGTGTTCATCAGTGTTCTGTCAGTCCAATACCCAGCAAGCTTTATGACAATCTGTGATATAACCAATGGGAATATCCTCCGTGTAAACCCTGATGTAGAGGTTAAAAATGCAGTCTTGCTCATTATACCAGGCTTACAGGATGTTCACCAAGGTTTTTTACTTAATACCAAATAAATTAATCACAGATACAACACAACACAGAGTCTGTTTTATAGCCCTAACAAAGTTTACAATGGCAAGCTTGTAACAGTTAGAAGAACCATTTTGATGCCGTGCAGAACCCTTTTCAAAAAGGTGCTATAGAGGATTATCTAACCCTTTCATGATAAAGACCAATTAAGAACCATCTGTGAGGAGTGTGGTGTGTTCTCTCTGTGTCTGTGTGGGTTTCCTCCGGGTGACTGTCTGTGAGGAGTGTGGTGTGTTCTCCCCGTGTCTGCGTGGGTTTCCTCCGGGTGACTGTCTGTGAGGAGTGTGGTGTGTTCTCCCTGTGTCTGCGTGGGTTTCCTCCGGGTGACTGTCTGTGAGGAGTGTGGTGTGTTCTCTCTGTGTCTGCGTGGGTTTCCTCCGGGTGACTGTCTGTGAGGAGTGTGGTGTGTTCTCTCTGTGTCTGCGTGGGTTTCCTCCGGGTGACTGTCTGTGAGGAGTGTGGTGTGTTCTCTCTGTGTCTGTGTGGGTTTCCTCCGGGTGCTTCAGTTTCCTCCCACACTCCAAAAACACACGTTGTGTGTTTTTAAACATGCAAAAGACTCTTTACTAAAGAACCCTTGCGGAACCATCATTTTTAAGCCTCATCAATTACCTTCTACAACACATTTTTACTTTACTGAGTTCTAAGTACTCTTTAGACTGATAAGCCTCTTTCTGTCTTTCTTTTGTAGGTGCCTGCAACTTAAAGAGTAGTTTCTTTGGTTGAAGCCCTTTGGCTTCACTCTCACTTGGTGGGTGGCTGCCCATGCACACACACAGCACTATGGGAAGTTCCCCAGAGGTGCTGTCCTGGACGTCCTGCCCCAGCCTGCTGGTGGGGAAGCTAAAAGAAGAACTTAAACTCACTGTGGTGGGGGACGCCCTGAAGAAGACCAACCCCAATGCTTCTCCTTCCCCTCACGCCCCACCTGCTCCACCACCCCCACAGATCATCACAGACCTGGCCCCACCCACTAACCTCCCTGTCCCGCTGCAGCAGTTGCAGACGCCGGGCCGGGACGAGCTGGATTCAGGCCTGAGTGGGACAAGCCCTCCGTGTACAGCCCTGAGTGAGGACTCCACCAGAGAGCACGGTCACTTTGAAAACAGCGTTCTCCAGCTCCAGGAGCATGAAGACCCTGAGTCTCCCAGCTCTTGTGGACAGGGAGGGTGTGGCAGTGCTGGAGAGGAGGGCACAGAGGAGGGAGGGAATGGATGTCCGATGGAGCATGCTGAGGAAGGCATGCACCACCCCCACCACCACCACCACCACCACCATCCTGATGATATCAAACTGCAGTTTCACAGAGCTGGAACGGGAGGGGGGTTCCTGGAAGGGCTCTTTGGCTGCTTAAGACCTGTTTGGAATATCATAGGAAAGACTTACACTACAGAGTATAAGCTTCAACAGCAAGGTGAGCAGTCTCATTTTATTTTAGCATTATACAATGTGTCTAGGAAGTAATAAAAGCTTATACTGCAGCATACTGGATATGTCTAAACATTGCGTGCACACCTACTACTATTAGTATGTGAGGTGTTTTATAGAAAGTAATATGCCATAAAACCTCAGAAATCATAGAAGCCAGTCTGTTTTTTATTATTATTCATGACCGTGTTTATGCAAACGATGGTAGTTTTACTTATACAATAATAAACATCAGAAAAACATTACATTATTTACATTATATATAATACACACACACACACACACACACACTAGGCAGCCTGTCATTCTTTGTTGACATGCTACTTCTCTGGGAGTAAGCCATGCTCTAAAATAGCCTCCTGTCTGTGGATCTGTGTAAATGGGGTCAGATCAGCCCCTGACCTTCTGGTTTACCTTGCTCTCAGCATCTTCAGTTATGTGATGAGCAAAATGAAGAGCTTTTCCAGATCACAGCAGACCTGTGATAGTGACCTCTGTGTCACCACATCGATGAACCACATAGAAACATCAGCAACGTCAGAAAATTGCAAAAGTGTAACTGTAATTTTGATCAGTGACTTATCCGTTTGTTCCTTTGTCTATAGACATGTGGGAAGTTCCTTTTGAGGAGATTTCAGAGCTGCAGTGGTTGGGAAGTGGAGCACAGGGAGCTGTTTTCCTGGGAAAGTTTCGCTCAGAAGAAGTAGCCATCAAGAAAGTCAGGGAACAGAAAGAGACTGACATCAAACACCTTCGCAAGCTGAAACATCCCAACATCATCGGCTTCAAGTATGACCTGGTGGCACTGTACTGTTTGTAAAAGTTTATTTAAACAGTCTGGAAATCTCAAATGCTTTTCCTTATCTCGTGCTTCCTCTGATGTCGGCTGTATTTCTCTCTGCAGGGGGGTGTGTACTCAGGCTCCTTGTTACTGCATTATAATGGAGTACTGTGCTCAGGGTCAACTGTATGAGGTTCTGAGGGCAGGCAGGAAGATCACACCACGTCTTCTGGTGGACTGGGCCTCAGGCATCGCCAGCGGCATGAACTACCTGCACCTCCACAAGATCATCCACAGAGACCTCAAATCGCCCAAGTAAGCCTCTCTCAGGCCCCCACACACTCCAGAACAGGCCAATCGTGTGCTATTGCTTCAGCATCTAAAATGATTTACCTTAGGTTGAAGATTTCACTGGCTACATTTTCTTTATCACAATATATGCTTTTCTAAGTAAATGTTTTTATTTAATAAATGTGTTGCAGTGTGTACAGCCAAGACACTGAGACAGAATTATAAGACACACAGACAAAAAAAATGACGGGGGATGACTATAATATGACTATTATGTTTATATCGTACACTTAATTAGAAAAAACTGTTGTTGATTAACATAAAAATATACAAAAATGTCATACAGCTTATAACCTCCATCCATTCATTATCTGTAACCGCTTATCCAGTTCAGGGTCACGGTGGGTCCAGAGCCTACCTTAAATCATTGGGCGCAAGGCAGGAATAGACTCTGGAGGGGGCGCCAGTCAGGGCAACACACACTCACACCTACGGACACTTTGAGTCACCAATCCACCTACCAACGTGTGTTTTTGGACTGTGGGAGGAAACCGGGGCACCCGGAGGAAACCCACACAGACACAGAGAGAACACACCACACTCCTCACAGACAGTCACCCGGAGGAAACCCACGCAGACACAGGGAGAACACATCACACTCCTCACAGACAGTCACCCGGAGGAAACCCACGCAGACACAGGGAGAACACACCACACTCCTCACAGACAGTCACCCAGAATGGGAATCGAACCCACAACCTCCAGGTCTCTGGAGCTGTGTGACTGCGACACTACCTGCTGCGCCACCGTCCTAGCTTATAACCTAATCACCTGATTCAGCTGCCTTTGTTAAAGGTGTAGACTTTGACAGTGACTTTTGTTTATCACCATATTCTAAATAGTTTAAAAGAATCATCTTATTGTCATCTTTCATAAGCTCCAAGGCTATTGGATGAAATGGCCAGAAAGTGGCTCAGGAATGGGGTTGGGACAGCACACGTTCTTGGAAATCAGAAGGGCATGATGTCTTTTCTAAGCATATGTCAGATATGTGAGAGTTATTTCTGTGTCAAAACCAGAATAACCTCTTGAACTGGTTTCAAACATATTTTAGTTCTGGTATCAGCATCGATCTATAGCTGTCAGTCATATCTCAAACTTTAAAGCAACCATTACTTGTCATCACTCACGTAATGTAACGTAATGTAAAATTTCCCTTTTTGTTTTTGGGATTACTAGAAATATCCTTAAAATCAGTTTCACTTTTAGAAACATAATCAGGTTGAAGGAGGATTTTCAACTTCACCCAAGATACATTTCTGTAAAGGGTGCACATGCTTAAAAATGTGTTCCATTTCTGTGATTATGATGGTGTGACGTCAGGGATTTACCCTCCTAAATGTATTAAAGTGTTGAACAATATTATTATTATCGTTTCTCTGTTTCTCTACAGTGTGTTGGTCACTCATAATGACGTTGTGAAGATCTCAGATTTTGGGACGTCAAAAGAGCTAAGTGATAAGAGCACAAAGATGTCATTTGCTGGTACGGTGGCCTGGATGGCTCCAGAGGTGATCCGCAATGAGCCCGTGTCTGAGAAAGTAGACATCTGGTAAGTATCGGCCCAAGCACTGAGTTCAAAAAGTCGAATGGTTACATATCCAGCAGTCCACACCTTTTTGGAAGCAGACCTTGTCACGAGAATGTTCTGGCACACTGACATTGTGTGTTTAGGGTTAATTATTGTCAGAAGGACATTTGAGCCAAGAACGTAACTGAATTGCCAGCTTTCTTTGACTCTGATTGTACGTAGGTGCAAAGGTGTGCAAGTCTTTGCAACATAAACATACTTTCTCTGTTTCCCCCTCTCCCCCCACAGGTCGTTTGGAGTGGTTTTATGGGAGCTTCTGACTGGAGAGATTCCTTATAAAGATGTTGACTCTTCAGCCATTATTTGGGGTGTTGGGAGTAACAGCCTGCACCTTCCAGTGCCCTCCACTTGTCCTGATGGCTTCAAGATACTCATGAAACAGACATGGTGACTACATACGTTTTGTACAATACAATCTATTCTTTAAAGCATTTGTACATAGTATCTGCTTACAATTGTGTACCAAAGTCTCAGGGCATCGTGCCTTCGGAGGTCTTTGAAAATAAAATATTATCACCTTAGTTGTCATATGAAGCTGAATTTGGGTTATACTTAGCAGTTTGCTGTAGCAAATTGTTTCACAATCTATGATAGAACTGGACATTTACTCCTCAGCGTTCAAGACATCAGCATACAACTAGTGATATGTTATGCTGTTTTAAGGCTAAGCAGCTCTATGAAAGTGTCAAACAAATAAATACAGTGGAGTCTGAGTTCCTAACTTGTGTTTATTGATAGTCAGAAAACATGTTATTTCTTACTAATTGAAGGAATAAGGTTTAAAAGACCGTTGGTCCCCCCCCCCAACGGTGTTCTGAAACTCTAATAGGCGTCTTGCCTGTGACGTAGATGGTGGACAACAACTCTAGAAGCTGCACTTAATTTAATGCAAAATGACGAAAAGGTGTGTTGTTTTTGGCTGCAATCATTCAATGTACAGTGGGACATCTGTGAACAAATGGCCCAAAGATCCCAAAATATCCAGAAAATGGACTAAATTTGTCAACTTTAAACGGGCACTTTGGAAAGGACCATCCGCTCACTCCGTTATCTGTAGCTCATTTCACTGGCGCTTTTCCAACAATATGGGCATGTAAGGACACCAACGAAAGGTGTTCAAGAGCCTCTGTAACATGGAGGTAAACAGGGTAAGGACACTCACTTCGCCTGTTTTAGTTGGTGTTAGTTAACGTTAGCTTGACTCGCTAAACTCGGTGGCTCAGATTATACTCGGCTACGTAGCTGCATTACGGAGGTTTATAGTGTCGGATGAATTCGAGTTCGACTTCGATCACATTTACAAGAATAACGGTACCTCTACATTTGAGTTTAGCTTATTGCTAGGCTATTGTCATGAATAATGTTGGTTATTTAGCTAGATACTGTCATAACAGTCAGTCATAACGGTGTTTTACCGCGGCGTTGTTCAGCTGTTGTCCACCAGTGACGTCACGGTTGCGTTCGAGACTTTCCGTAGCGAGCTCGGGTTTTTTTTTTTAGGGTTGCGTTGGGTCCGGAGCCTACCCGGAATCACTGGGCACAGGGCAGGTACACACCCTGGAGGGGGCGCCAGTCCTTCACAGGGCATGTCAAAATTTGAAAGCAGAAAATTATTAAATTGCTGAGTTTATTTTGTTGCATCTTGCCGGTGATTCACAAGGCATTCATAATACTTCAACTGGAGCGTGCCTCTGAAAAATCTCAGTTTGAAGAGCCGTGTTGCTTAGGGTGACCAGATCTGAGATGGTGAAAAAGAGGGGGGGGGTGAGCTCTCGCCCCTCGCTTTTCGCTGTTTTGGCATGTGCTTTGCCTGACATAAACAAGGAATGCCGATGTGCAGACTGACCAATTAAATGTTTGCAGAGAAGGTTATCGACCAATAACGGTAGCTCTACAGTCAGACCGTCCAATCAGAAGATTTTAGGCTACTTCACCACGCCCCCTTCTCACTCAAGCGAACCAATCGGAGTAGGGGAGGGTGGGACTAGTTTGTGAACGAAACTTCTCGAAGTTCTATGTAAGCTCTAGAAAAACAAAACCCCGGACGTTTGTGAAATTCCGCCTGGACATTTTTTTAAGTCTAAAAAAGAGGACATGTCCGGGTAAAAGAGGACGTCTGGTCACTCTAGTGTTGCTTTAACACTACGCCCTGTTCCTGTATCCCAACAAGAATTGACACACCCCACCCCTGGAAAACAGAGGGCTAGGGCTAACTCAGGGGTCTCATCCACAGCAGGCTTATCCACAAAGGACTGGTTTTCATTCCAACCAAACAGGAGCACACCCTGTAGAACTGCTTAGAGAAGGAGACTAGTTGATCAGACAAGTAGAATCAGGTGTGCTCATGCTTAATTGGAATGAAAACCTGCAGCCACACCGGCCCTTTAAGGATAAGATTGGTGACCCATGGTCTAACGGCAAGAGGTAAAACGGGATTGGAATTGAGGAAGTGGGCAGTGCAGTATTAGAAAACTAATACTGTTTTTACATTCGCTGTGTTTTTGTGTGCAGGCAAGGTAAGCCCAGAAACAGACCGTCCTTCAGACAGATCCTGCTGCACCTGGACATTGCTTCAGCAGATGTGCTGGGAACTCCACAGGAGACATACTTTAAATCTCAGGTGAATATATGTAAATATTATAGTCACACACAAAAAAAGATAACTTTGCTAATTTAAAGATTGTGGTTTCACTTGCTAATTTAGCTTCGACTTCCTGCAGACCTTGTAGATTCACAGATGCACTGCTTGTTGTGCCACTGCAGTATTAGAACCCGTAAATTCCTCAACGAAGGAGCATGGACTTTAACATTTGTGTGTGCGTTTGTCTGTGTGTCTGTATGTGTAGTCGGAGTGGAGGGAGGAAGTGAAAAAGCACTTTGAGAAGATAAAGAGTGAAGGAACCTGTATCCATCGTCTAGATGAGGAATTGATTCGGCGCAGGAGAGATGAACTCAGGTGAGGCAAAGACAGCATTAAATATAGTGTATTCAAGCACATTTTCTTCACATTACAGATTAGTTTCTTATATTTTTTTATCCTCTCTCTCTCACTCTGTCACTCTTCTTATGCTCACAGACATGCACTTGACATCCGGGAACATTACGAGAGAAAGCTGGAGAGAGCTAACAACCTGTACATGGAGCTCAGTGCCATCATGCTGCAGCTAGAAGTGCGGGAAAAGGAGCTCATGAAGTATGTGTTGACTGCTTGACTACTCTCTTGGTTTTAGCCTGAAATTATACAACTCTGTTACAGATAGACGCTCTATAGCCCAACAGTCAGAGGTTATTCATTTAAGTCTAATTACCTCAGGGTAAATTCAACAAGAACAAGCATTTTTCATTTTATGGTGGTCCTTCAAAATATTAATTCATTGTCTGTAACCCTTGTCCAGTTCAGGGCGCCGGAGGGTCCGGAGCCTATCCGGAATCACTGGGTACAGGGCAGGAACACACTCTGCAGGGGGCGCCAGTCCTTCACAGGGCAACACACACACTCACGGACACTTTTAAGTTGCCAGTCCACCTACCAACGTGTGTTTTTGGAGCGTGGGAGGAAACCGGAGCACCCGGAGGAAACCCACGCAGACACAGGGAGAACACACCACACTCCTCACAGACAGTCACCCGGAGGAAACCCACGCAGACACAGGGAGAACACACCACACTCCTCAGTCAGTCACCCGGAGGAAACCCACGCAGACACAGGGAGTACACACCACACTCCTCACAGAGGGTCACCCGGAGGAAACCCACGCAGACACAGGGAGAACACACCACACTCCTCACAGACAGTCACCCGGAGGAAACCCACACAAACACAGGGAGGACACACCACACTCCTCACAGACAGTCACCTGGAGCGGGAATCAAACCCACAACCTCCAGGTCCCTGGAGCTGTGTGGCTGCGACACCTACCTGCCCAAAAACTCTCAGCAGTATCACATGACTTCTGTAGACACACCTTCAATTTGACTAGGCACTCCAGGCCAGAGAGTGACCTCTTTGTATTGTATTATTATGTTTAATTTTTTTTTCTGAAACATCTGAGAAGCCACAGGATGTTTTCCTTTGAGATGATGTACGGTGCATATTTATGTTTCTGTTTATTTTAAATGAGTATCTCGTTTTCTAAAAGTGTGGAACATTTACCTAATACTGTATTGGGAGATATTTCTTTTCAATTCATTGTCTTTAAATTTAGTTTTTCTCTACTAAGCAGAAGAGAACAGGCTGTAGAGAAGAAATACCCCGGCTCCTATAAACGGCACTTGGTGCGGCCGATTGTCAGGCCCAACGCAGTGGAGAAACTCATAAAGAAGAAAGGCAGTGTGAGCCACAAACCTGGTGCACCAATTCCCAAGAGGTAACCGGGCAATTCAGCAACTGTTCTTCACTCTTTTAACATTAGAAGTTCAGTCTTGCCTGTTGTGTAAAGTCCTTATGGTTGTGTTTTATTAATTTGAACATGTATTAATGGAATATCATTTTAAGATATTTAATTAATACGATGAAATTAGACTGCACAGCTGACAAACAGCAGCAACCTTAAGGCATTTGTTTTTTTAGTGCCTTGCTTTTGTATGTTTTCAAACGTAAGCCAGTGATTTATTGAGCAAGTTTGAGGTAAATTCATTCATACGTTCTTTTTTTAAAGTATCAGTACGTTTTTCTGTGCACCGTAGGCCTGACCTGCTGCGCTCTGATGGGATCCAGAGTGTGGAACCTCTCCCAGCCCCCTCTCCTCTTTCAGGCAGCCCCAAGGTTTCCACTCCTCCAGGGAAGGCCAGATACCGCAGCAAGCCGCGCCACCGCAGAGCTAACAGTAAGGGTAGCCACAGTGAGTTTCCCGGGGTTCTGAAGCCCAGCAGCGGGACAGCTGAAGAGCAACAGCCCTTACAGCCTCAGAACTTCCATCACCATCATCATCACCACCATCATCATCATCCCCAACCTCCTCCGGAGACTCCCCTCCTGCCTCTCCAGAGCAGAGAGAATGCTGTGGCTACATGTGCCAACAATCTCCGGTATTTTGGGCCAGCTGCAGCTCTGCGCAGCCCACAGAGTGACCACCTGCAGCGACGCGTGTCTGGTTCCAGCCCTGATCTCATCTCCACTACAATGGATGCGGATTCACGGCAGTCAGTGGGTTTAGGACCGGGGCCACTTTGCCCCTGCTGCCAGGCTCACCCCTTCCCTGGCTGCCTGCACTGCCAGGAGACACCCCCAGCCCCCAGCCATCCAGAGCTGCCCCATTACTCTCTGCTCAGGACATGCGAGGGCTCTCCAGCAACAGCAGCATGCACGACTGACAAAACATCGCACGGAGAAGGCCAAGACCTAGCTGAGCACCCACAGCAGGCGTCTCCACGAAACAGCCTGACCAGCAGCGTGCCACGCACACTCAGACCCCTCCGCAAGGTTAGTCTTCACGAGAGCTAGACTCGATTTCAGTCATTCAGTTCTGCAGCCATACACCAGAGGAACACCAGAGGATTTCTTCAAGAAGCAGAATTTAGGAATTATAAGAGGTGTCTTAATTTTGGACGTAAAGCCTATGGGTGCATTAGGACCTTTAACAGGATCAGCATTAACCCCCTGGGGTCGAAGAATGCCCTGGCGCGTCAAATGCGACCATTCGCGATGTTTCTATTAATATCTTAGCGATAGCACAGCGCAGAAATACAGTTCAAACACTCTGTGAATGTGCAGAAACTGCTCTTTCGATCACGTTATCACCACTGTACATCCCGAGTTACCAGCCTACGAATAAGTTTAAGACACGCCTCCTCTGACTCTCGCCGCGTCTAAAGACTCTGATAACTATTTCAATCACCAAAACAATTCATCCACACGAGGAAAGGGATGTTTTCACAAGAAATAAAGATTTTCTAAAATCAGATTTAAGTTTTTCAGGGTTAAGGACAGATTACCTCTTCATAAAATGCTGTAGAGCTGAGCTTGTTCTGAACGTTTTGATATAAAACATGTGGGCGGTATAATTATAATACTAGTGCTTTATCTCAATTTTCTGAAATTCCTCTTTAAAGTCCTTAGACCCCAAAGGGTTAAAAAGCTGTTTCTTATTGAATGAGTAATTTTCAGCCTTTTACTTTGACACAATAATGAAAGAAGTTCATATGTCATTGTTTCCTGTGCTTTAGCTGCACATTGTCTTATCTGTTACCTGGTAACAAACACATTCTTGTGACATGGAGCTTCAGAGGAAGCTGCAGAACAGTAGCGTTTTAAAATGAATGATTGATTTATTGATTTATATTTGTCTTAAGTTTTTGAGCTAAACACATGAACTGATCAAAAACGTATGACGCTGACTCCACTGCCCTCTGGTGGTGAGGAGATGTTAAAGGCATTCTTAGAGGCTGAGCACCTCGTGGCTTGTAACACACACACATACTCACCCATTCAAATTTCCACACAGAGCACGTTTCACACTGTGCACCTTTTGTTAAGAGTGCTGTCAAATAGTTATTCAAGCAAGGCCTAGTGATAACACCAAGAAAGAGATTTAAACAAAGGTGTGCCCTGAAAATCAAGAGAAGACTAGACATTGCTTACGTCCGGTTACTGCCCACTGGTACACCTGTGAATGTATGTGTCCAAGAGAGTAAATACATCGGTAATGTCTTGTTGTCGTGTGTGAGTGAGTTCACAGTCTGTTTCCTTGTCAGGCAGGGGATGACTCATCTGAAGAAGAGGAGGGAGAGGTTGACAGCGAAGTGGAGTTTCCACGGAGACAGAGGTAGATGATTGCTGTGTGTTTATTAATAATTGACAATCTGTATTCCCTGTGTGAGCTCTGACATTTGTTTGATGTCCTACGGGGATTTCAGAAGGAGCTCACTCCCTGAAGCTACTATATGGAGTTTTTAAATGTACTTTATTATAATACGATATGCATTGTAATGCATTGCTGGCAGACGTAAGAAAATAAAGGTCCTGCTGTGCATTGCCAGGTGTTGCACTCTGAATGTAGACAGAGAGCTTATTATACAGAATAAACTCCATTTGAGGATGCAGTAGATGAAGCTTTTAAAGGAAGAAGCTGAAGTACGGTGCCTGAGGTGAGAGAATAGGGAGAAGAGCCGTATGTGAAGATCGTATCTTCTGTTTACTTTGAGTTAGTTGGACAATAAAATGCATTCTTTCATTCTTTTTCTTTAATATTTGAAGTCTTTTTAATCCTAAAACATAATGTCCCTATGTGGCTCTCCTTCAGGCCTCACCGGTGCATGAGTAGTTTCCAGTCGTACTCCACCTTCAGCTCTGAAAATCTGTCCGTGTCCGACGGAGAGGAGGGCAACACCAGTGACCACTCTCATAGTGGCCCTCTGGAGGCTCTGAGTGCCAGTCAGGAGGAACACCTGGATGAGCTGCTCTCACACACACCTGAGATCCCTATCGACATCTCTACACAGTCTGATGGTCTCTCGGACAAAGAGTGCGCCGTGCGCCGGGTCAAGACCCAGATCTCCCTCGGCAAACTGTGCGCCGATGAACACAGCTATGAGGTCAGCAAGTCCACCGAATTTTTAACTAAAACAGTAGTGGAGCTAAAGTACATCACCCACTGAAATCAATAACAGCAGGCTTTGAAACTGGTTCACACCTTTGTACATTTTTACTGAAGTTTTTCATACGAGAGCAATTTAAAGTGCTTTACAGACAACAACAGTTAAATTAAAGTCCAATAAAACAATTAAAATATTGCAGTAAAAGGAAATACGTAAAAAGTAAAATGATTAAAACTATTTAAAATGATACAATAAAAGAAAAGAACTAAAGGGCTGTTACTGAATAAAAAGTGCAGTGTGTTTCAGACCGAGCTGTAGCTGCTCAAACTGGAATGTTTCAGTCTTGATTTAACCTTCCTCCCGTGTCAGCTTTCTGTTACTATCTCTTATGTTAATGGGTCGGTTTTGAACCGTGTCTTAAATCAGCCATAAGACCCCCTAAAAACAATTAATTATCAACCCGTTTGTTTCTTTCCTGACCTCTTACGTGTCTTACATGTCTGTCTTTCCTTGTTTTGTGAAACAGACAAAGATAGAAGCCTCTAAGTCAGGGGTCGGCTACCTTTACCACTCAAAGAGACGTTTGGACCCGTTTCACACAGTAAAGAAAACACTGGGAGCCACAAAACCCTTTTGAAATTCTAAATGAAATAACACTGAAATAACAGGGTCTTTTTTTGCCTTTGTGCTGTGTATAAACAAACTACACTGTGTTACATTTATGAAATCAATGAACGACTGCAGAGAAAATGAAATAACATTTCTGCATGCAACAAAACATTTTTAACTCCGAAAAAAAAGACGTTGTGTTGACGGTTAAGTAAAATACTCAATGTCTATTTGAGTCCTTGTTGTAATGGAGAAAAAAAAACGCCGAACTAAAATTATCCACTGGCAGCAAACAACACTGCTGTCCTCTCTCTGCGTGCCGTCATTATTTTACTGGCGCCGCGCAGTCAGCTGTCAAAACGTTCAAGAAACCGCACACTGACGGGTGTCGCACGTTGGAAGTTGTGAGGTGTTTTAAGAGCGACAAACATATTTTAAATATTAATCGCCATAATCTTCATAGAATTACATTTTGAAAATGAACGAACAAAAATAAAATACATTTTAATTAAATACTCATTAATTATTTTCAAAAGCTGAGCTTTTGAATCAGGGGGATCAGAGGGATCAAAGAGCTGCATGCGGCTCTGGAGCCGCGGGTTGCCGACCCCTGCCCTAACTGAAGCTCGAGTGGTTGTAGGAGGAGCCAGCTGTAGGCTGTTGGTGTAGAGTGTGTTTATGAGTCCAGATTTGGCACTTGTTTTTGTTTTTTCTGATTTAAAATTACACCTGGGTCGAAATTGACCCAAACAACAGAAAAGACATAATTTTAATAAGAGCACTTTATAATTTAGTAAAAAAAATTATTTTGTTTAAATCAAAGTTACCGACAATGCAATAAACACATTTATGGAGCACTTGTCTGCGTTTAAAACCTAAAACGGGTCGCTCAAGACCCTACCACAAGAGGAAAGTTAAAAAAAACAAAACAAACAGAATTAATTATGAGTTAACAGTTATTGTGTTGTCCATGTTGTGCCCCATTTAAACAGAAGCAGCTTTGCACACGTGGAATGACTTTCCTTGTGATGTTTTCACTCAAACTATATATTAATCTTTTAAACTCACATTTACAGCCATTTAAAGTCATTAAAGTAAAAGTGTGTTTGTAAAAGGGTTTACTCTGAACAGCATCAGCTGCAGTGTCATGACTTAGGCATGCAGTCTGCACAGTGTTTACTTGCGAATTAAACATTTTTGGCACTTGTTAGATCAATTCAGCCAGTGCCAAACGAAAGAAGGACGCAGAGAAGAGTCGGGAGAAACCAGACAGTTATAAGCAGGGACTTTTGTTCTTCACCAAATCTCAAATTTGAGACTGATTTATTTCGTCTTCACAGAGGAAAGGAATGAGCTGAGAGCCTAAACACAGCTGATGTTTTAATAAACACGGAGCACCTGGGGTGGTAAAATCACCCGGTCGGCGGAAGCCTAAAACAGCTCGCTGGCTACTGACTAAACTTAGACTGCACCAAATAAGGAAACGAGGTAAAAAAAGAAAAATGTTTAAATAAAATTAAATCCACAAGACTTTTGTGAGTACTGCAAAGAAGACAATAAAAGGAACCTTGACCCAATCGAGCTTCAGCTTTCACTAGAAGACCACATAACCATCTGATAAAATCCACGTTATAAAAGAAGAACCTGTTCACTGCAAAAGACTGTCATTCTTGGAAGAGCTGAATGTAAAAGAAGGCGGCAGCAGCCAGCAACAGGACGCATACAATAAGAGACATACTTGGACATACACCGATCAGCCATAACATTATGACCACCCTCTTGTTTCTACGCTTACGGTCCATTCTCTCAGCTCCACTGACCAGACAGGAGCACTTTGTAGTTCTACAATTAGACTGTAGTCCATCTTTCTCTGCATACGTTGTCTGCCCCCTTTCACCCCAATTGTCAATGCTCAGGAACCCCCCGATAGAGCAGTTATGACTTGGGTGGTGGTTCTCAGCGCTGCAGTAACACTAGCGTTGTGCTAGAACAAATGGATCAGACACAGCATTGCTGCTTGAGTTTTTAAACACTGTCCTCTCTGTTAGACACTTCTATCTTGTAGATGTAGACATATCCCACCATGTAGATGTAAAGTCAGAGACAGTAGCTCATCTGTCGCTGGACAGTGTGTGTCGCTCGTCCTCTAGTCCTTCATCAGTGACACAGGACGCTGTCGGCTGGATGTTTTTGGTCGATGGACTGTTCTCAGTCCAGACACTGAGGGGTTTAAAAACTCCAGCAGCACTGCTGTGTCTGATCCACTCTACACCAGAACAACACACACTAACACACCACCACCACGTCAGTGTCACTGCAGCGCTGAGAATGATCCACCACCACATCGCACCTGCTCTGTGGGGGTCCTGAGCGCTGAAAAGCAGGGTGAAAAGAGGCAAACAAAGTATGCAGAGCAAGAGATGGACTACAGTCTGTAAGTGTAGAACTACAACGTGCTCCTGTGTGGTCAGTGGAGCTGAGAGACTGGACTAGATTTATAGATGGATTAATGTCATCTGAGCAACATCCAGGTCCAGTTACTGCGCAGGTGGCTCTGTGTTCTGCTAAGACCTTGTGTAAATCAGCCCTGTTCTGCAGTCTCTTAATGCTGTGTGACTGCAGTGTGGTGAATATTAGACGTACAGCTGGGTCTGTCATGGGGCACAGGACGGGAATTAGATGATAGGCTGTGATTATACTATAGTTAGGAATGAGGACCATGTAAAACTTTCAGTAAATGAATTAGGACAACTGCCCTTTCAAGTTAGTCTTGAGAGGAGGGGTGCACCCTACTGCTTTTGGGCGAGCTGGTTTAGTCATGACTCAATCCACTATTAGTCCATTTTCTAAAATGTTAGTGTGTCTACATTCAATGGCTTTTTGTAAAATTTGTACTGATGTCATTTTCTCTCATCTCTTTCTCTCTCTCTCTCTCTTGCCTCTCTCTCTTTCTCTCTTCTCTCTCTCCCTCTTTCTTTCTTTCTCTCTCTCTCTCTCCCTCTTTCTTTCTCTCTCGCTCTCTTTCTCTCGCTTTTTCTCTCTCTCTCTCTCTCTCTCTCTCTCTCTCTATCTCCCTCTCTCTCTCTCTCTCTCTAACCTCAGAACCCATTGCATTTTGGGGATTCGGACTGTGACTCCTCGGAGGCGGAGTGTTCTGATGCCACCATCAGGAACAAGCAGCCATGTGCTCCCTCTTCCTGGTGAGCTCCTCCCATTTAATCCTGCCTCCTGGGAGGAAGAAACCACCGCAATAACTGGAGCCTGCTGTAAACAACACACTGTACCCCATCGTTTCCCCACCCTATGGCCTCAAGCCTCTCCCATCCGAGTAACCTCAGGCACCTCTGGACTGACAATGTAGCTAGTGTAATATTCGTAATTTATTTTTCTGCATTGAGAAACAAACACAAAAAATCAGGAACTCTGTACATTTTGGCAAGGAACAAAAAGAACATGACGCAACGGTTTGAAACGTCCGAGGAGTGAATGGGGTCTGAATGCCGTGGAATGAACTCAAGACACTGAGATGCTTATTGGAAGCAGCGAGCCAGGAATTGTGGTTTGCGTG
Organism: Hoplias malabaricus; assembly: GCF_029633855.1. Classification (NCBI taxonomy): domain Eukaryota; kingdom Metazoa; phylum Chordata; class Actinopteri; order Characiformes; family Erythrinidae; genus Hoplias; species Hoplias malabaricus. The sequence continues at coordinate 38,920,115 of NC_089811.1, read as the reverse complement.
AGTGCGCGTTTGTGTGTACGTGAGTCTGTGCCCTAGGCTTTGGAGCGTAACGTGAGATCAGTGTGACGAGGATCATTCTTTGATGGGACCAGTGGATTGTTCTGAAGAAACATGGGAACTGACCCTAAGCAGCCAGCTCTGTTCTTCTGGCGAAACATAGCTAGCTACCTGGTAAATCTTGAGTTTACAGAAATGATGCCCTTCCCCTTGCTGGGAGATCAGGGTAATTTCAGTTTGAGCACCAGCATGAACAGCCCTTGTCCTCCTCTCTTCTTTTTTTTTTTTTTTTTTTCTCCTCGTCTGTCTGTTGCTCTCATCTTCATAACCATAGACCCATGCGTGGGGTGCTTGCTTGGACTGCCATTGGAAACAGCCAATCAGATCTGCGCTGAGAGCTTGTGAATGTTGTGCACAGTGGACTCGGTACGAACACCTGAAATCAGTGTGGAACCTGAAGTAAACCAGTCCAGCTTTCCTCGGACCTTAGGACAGTGCTCAGACAAAGATCATCGGAAAAGAGAACAATAATGCATTCCTTTCGCTTACAGATGTGTGGAGCAGCGATAAACGGACCACTTAAAAAAAACAAAACAAAAAAAAGCCCTGTAACTTACTTCTCATCTCATTCTTATCGTTAGAGTAAGTCGTGTAATTGATGTGAAGATGCAGCAGCCTTTTAAAGCCTCCCTCAGGACTCTGTATGGTGTTTTTATCTGGTTTTGTTTGTGTGTGGAGTGAAACTGAACGTGTAGTCTACAGGAAGAGTTCACTGCAGAAGCACACCCCCTCAGACGCACTCAGCTCTTTACTGAAAGGTTGTGACTGAATCAGCAATAATGCAGGGTCCCGCTCAGGCTCAGAAGCACCTAGCTCAGGAGGACTGTCTAGCTGGCTGGACAGGTGCACTGGTGAGTTGTAGTGAAACAAGGTAGTTATAGAAAAGCCACTTTTTTTAAAAGGCCTCTATTTTTTGAAACACTGAGTTAAGCCGACGCACCAGTTTTGAAAAAATGACGTCCTGCATTTTGACCGTTGATGCTCAGGTTACGTTAAATTCACAGTGCAACTCTTCTCTTCGGGGCGGCACGGTGGTGTCGCTGTCACACTGCTCTAGCCTTCTGGGGTTGTGGGTTTCTGTATGTTTGGTGTGTGTGTGTGTGGGTGTAGGTGTTGGGTCACTGGAATCCTGTGTGTTCTCCCTGAGGCTGCGTGGGTGTCCTCTGGGTGCTCTGGTTTCGTCCCATCGTGCAAAAACTCATGTTCCTACGTGGATTGGCTGCGCGAGTGTTCCGAATTTAATGTAATGCCCCCTGGTGGACTGGCCCTGCGACGGAAGCAGTTACAGAATATAAATGAATTAACCCTTTTCTGTAGCGTGTTAGCAATGAGTCTCCATTAGGGGGAGACAGTTTGTTGTGTGTCTCTTGTGAAGGAAACATTCCTTTTTTTTGTATCCGTAGAAACCAGTGAACAAATTTGCTTTACTAAGATAAATCCATTTTTTAATTGTCCCTGTCAAACGGATGCTGCATCTTTTTATCATTACTACTGTGTGTTTTCGGTGTGTGTGTGTGTGTACGCGTGCACATGTGCGTGTGTGTGTTTGTGTTATAGTAATAACAGGATGGCCAGTCAATATAAACGTAAATGAAGACGTGTCTCGCTCGTGGCTGTTGAGAGAAACTGTGAAGGATGTTTGTGTTTTTTGATTTTTGGTTTTTTTCTTCTTCTACTTTACATTTTTTAGTAAATGGGGTTTGTATGTTGATGTTTTACCGTTGAAGCTCCAGTGTTTTAAAGCAGCCACTGCATGGATGCATTCGCAGCAGATGAACAAAGCAAAACAAAGGCACACACTGTGGAGTTTTTTTTACAATTTCTCCCTATGTACTTTATTCTTTTTGAGAAGAACCAGCCATTCCTGTGTTCTGTTAATATTCTCCGACCAGCACCATCTGAAACAGAGGAGCTTGATCTCAACCGGAACCATACGGACTTTGAGAGCTGTTTGTAGGGTATCGTCCTGCGAAAGCCGAGCCAGGACCAGCTCGTGGGCACACACCAACCTCATTTTTATTTTCCCTTGTTTACATGTTGAAAAGGCCTCAGCGGAAATCAGACGAGGTGTCGATGGCGAAGTACAGTGTCTTTCCAGCTTCACCAATCCATGTCCTGTAAAGTAGAATTATCTGTTGTGTATTAATTTTATTTAATTTAAACTTCCTTTCTTTTTGTAGCTGGCCTACACATGATCATTGAATTAATTTATTTTGAACTACTACTAGTACGTTTAGAAACAAAATCTCTTTTCCCGATTATTTGAAACGTTTTAATCCTAGCGTTATTTAGTCGTGAATTATTCCTTGGAGGGAATGTAGTTTGTTAAATTCTGAGCGAAAGGCTTTTGTTATAATTGAGATAGAGATGGTTGACGGTATGTTGTTATGTGTATCGTACTGTACTTTCAATTCCGGAAACGGGATCGACGGTTTAAATTAACGATACGTTTAATAATGTACCAGCCTTTCATCAGGTTCTGGGATCACAATCTGACTGCTGTTTCATCCAAGAGATGTAGAGTAATAAAGCCTCCTCCGGTTTGACAGATGACGGATGCTGATTTGCTCGTATCCACAGCCAGGACCCGGTCCCGGTTACAAAGAGGTTTTCTTTTTAAAGCTAGCAGCACCCAACAGCTTCAGGCTTTAGCGGCTCTTGTTAAATTAGTGCATGCAGCTTTAGTAACATAATCAGTTATACAATAAAACAGTCTGTTCTTGACTTGCTTAAATATTTTGCCTTTGCTTTTGGCTTTAAAAAAAAATAAGCCCCATATCTGCTAACGGTCAGTGCAGCTATTACCTTGAGGGCCTTTTTACTGGTCGGTCAATACAACTACTACTAACTCGCATTAAGCCTTTAAGTCAAGGTAGAATGACAATAGCAAATGTTTCTCAGTGTGTTATCAGACAGTGTTAGCTGATGCTGATTGGATTCTGACAGGGAAAGTGTTGTATCTAAACCAGGAAGTGAACAATTAAAACCATTTCTAAGCGTCTCTCTGTTTTGCCTTTCCTCAGATCGCTCTCTTTCACAGTACGTTCACCTCCTTACTTCTCCACACTTTTGCCGTTATTGATTTATCTTTTTTTTTTCAACTAATACATAAACTGTTATTTTTGTTAAGAACTATTTTTGTGCAAAACGTGTTGAACTGAGCTATTTTATCTTCCTCCAGTACGTTTCTTACTCATGTCCAGCCATCCCTGCCCTGTCTTGAATGGCATTATGATCAACCAATCCTGATGATTTCCTGTATTAGCCTGTGTACAGTGCAATGGGAGCAAGAAGGAATTAAAAAAATCAAAGCAAACAACTGCATGGAATAAAACGCTGATGTACTGTACCAAACCCTGTGGCCTGTCTCTCTCGTTTTTCTTCAGCTTCTGGAGGAACAGAACTACGTGTTTGTTCCTGTGATGTTTGCAGTTTGAACTGGGGGGGGGGGGCTGAGAGTGATTAGTGGGGAGTGTAATGACTCCTGAGCAAAGTTCAGAAGTTTTATTGTGAGGACAATAAGGCTACAGAGTGTGTCCTGTGTAAATGATGTTTGCTTGAAATTTTCCAGTTGGGTTTTTTTGCACAATGGAATCATTAATGACTAACACTCTGCGTACACAGTAAATTCTCTGGTGTTAAATCAACACTACTACAGTTTGTGTAATAGTTTAACACTCTCAGGGGTAAGTTAACATTAATAGTGTTGATATAACACAGGAGAATTTGCTGTGTATTTGTGCTACTGCAGGCTCTAGACTACAAATAAAATTTGATTTTGCCTTATTTTAGCTTAATGAATGACTGCATTTGCGTGTAAAATGACCTTAGCCGTGTTCCTGCTGAACATTTATCACATTATTTGACTCCTGTAGCGGCCATTCACTGGAGATGAGGAGACGAACAGTGTAAGACATGGCGGGTCTCACACAAACCTCCTCCTTCGGGGGCGTGGTCATATTTACATTCACTCAAAGTCCCCGGAAGGTCATTCCAGGAATAAACGATTGTGAATAACCGAGAAGGGCAAAGGCCAACAGGAGCTCGGAGAAGGGTCTTTCTCACTGTCGGCTTCCAGGTCTGAAACCGGCAACATGAGCTCTCAGGGGCTGGAGAAGCTGCGTATGACAGGAGCTGGGAAAGCCATCGCGGTGTTGACCAGCGGAGGAGATGCCCAGGGTAAAGTCGCACACATCTGGATCACACAGAGACCGCACGTGCATGGGTTAAAAAAAAAATAGTGTGTGAGTGAACGGGGTTTGCTGAAAATACGAAAATAAACAGTAGTTGTTTTATCAGATTAAATAGACTGCTGTAAACCGTAAAGATGTATAAAAATGTCATAAACGACTCTAGAATAACACTCATCTTTAACAGTAGTAACCGAGCACAACGCAAAATGTTCGTGTTTAAATCTATTTCTGTGCTGTCTACTCTCTGTGGTGGTAAACACTCTATTACGTGGTCGTTATAAGCTACTTCCACTAATCCACTTTGGCTAAGGGTGCACTCAAGGCGTTGGCTGTGTCCCAAATGCATCCACGTCCTCCCTACACAGTGCACTAAACTGTCCCAGTAAACAAGTAACGTCCCTGGACGTTCAAAATCCATCTTAATAAGTTAGTTAAGTGGTGATCAATCGATAACGTCAGTGGACATCCAAAATACGTCTAATAGTCGTCTTTTCAATGTCTGTGTTTGGACGTCTTTTCAACTGTCATTTTCAACCTTAAGAGAACGTTGATTAGACGGCAGTTATTACGTTATTTCAACGTTGAATCAATGGCTAAATGTTTACTGGGTAGCTTTTCACGTACAGACAGGGCTCAAACTGTTAGCCGTGGTGCTGTTCAGATTATGGCTGAACCATAAAAAAGCGCTGTTAATGAGCTTGTACTATTTTGTGTGGATGCAGAGACCTTCGTTTCTTAATGGGTGTAGTGCACTCGTGCGCCATTTGGGATACGGCCGCAGATTTCTGAGGTAAATTAAGTGTTTTGGTCATTTTTACACCGAGTTATGTTATAAAACCATATGAGGTCGAATTAAGTGGTATTGGTTAACGCTGTGAATCACGGTGGAGATTGTGAAAGTGAGAGTAGCCCAGTAAAACCACAGGGAGTGATGCTATCATCACAAATTGTGAAGCAATTCTGCGGATAAATGTAGATTTATAAGCTCGTGAAGTGTACACGACAGTTTGTAGGTGTTTGCTTTTTAGTCCATAATATCCTTCACTAAACGTGGCTGCAGTGATTGAGTCTAGTTCAGGTTACAGCACACTTTTCTCATATTTCCTTTGTTACAACGCCTTTAGCGACGAGATAACCGTCGTTTACACGAGCGTGCGATTCCCCTGAGCTCTCATTTGCATCGTTGCAGGAATCATAGCCCTGAATTACTGTAAATGTTTTTTTCTTTTCAGTCCACAAAGCTCACGGTCAGTCAGGAAACGATACACAGTCCAGAAGAAGAGGGGCGTGGCCGAGCTGCGTAAATGGGTCTTTCTGCGCTAGTGGGCGTGGCCCCCTCGTACGTGCAGACTGTCAGGTCATGTGTGAATGATTCTGTACTGTATCGTACACTATGCAGCTGTGAACAAACACAGCGGTTTAACCCTTTGTTATCTCCACTTTTATTACATCCTAAGGCATAACGCTTTGAAAAAACAATGCATAATGCCACAGAGCAGATTCTGGTGGCACTGATGTAATACTGACATACAGGGAGTTAATGCATTTTAGAAGCCCCTGAGTGAACCGACTCATGACCGATACCTTTGAATACACACTCACTCACATTAAAGGAGTGATCAACCAGGGGCTCTATTCAGTGCTTCACATCAATGACACGATGTCCTTGTTATTTTAAATGGGGTGTTTTCACATCAATGACACCTGGGTGATGTTTTTATAGATCAGATTTGCCCCTCCTGTAAATCCAGTATTACTTGTTTTCTGGGTGAGAGTGGGATGCCCTGTGATGGACTGGCACCCTGTGCACTGTGTTTTTTTTCTGCCTTGTGCGCCGATTCCAGATTTTCACCACCCGCAATCCTGACAACAATAAAGCAGTCACAGAATGACCGAATGTATGAATGAATGAATATTACACGGTATAGTCTACTATAGATACGACATATGCAGCGTAAGTTGAAACAAATTCTTTTTTATACCCTTTGTTTCAGAAGAACTTTGGATATATTTCAAATGTTTGCTATGTACAAGGCCCACTTTAGACGAGGGTTATTAGACGGTTACATGAGGCTGGGCAATTAATCGAAAATTAATTAAAATCGAAATAATCTTATCTATAGCGATTATATTGATCATTTTTATTCTGTTGTGTCCCCACTGTGTGTTCATGTACTGTCCCTTTAAAACCACACTACCAAGCTTTAGTCACGTGACTCTACCCTCTATCTGCCTCATGTAGGAGAACCTAAACACAGAGGCCGACCGAGCGACTCGAGCTCGTACCAAAGAGAAACACAGCGTCTGTGGTGTGGACGAGTCGTGTTGTGACTTTAATTAAGACGACGCTGAACAAAAAGAAGTCAAATGTAAACGCTGAGAAAAAACAGTTTCAGCCAAAGCACAATCACACACCGAATATAAACAGAGCTCAGAAAACAAGAGAGGAACAAGCTCCCAGTGACATTAGAGAAACTATCCCAGCTTTAACACTGGAGCATATTTACAGCACAAGCCTCGTCACTGAACTGTGAGGGTCATAAACACACACTAAATAATCCTTCATTAATCGTAATCGTGGTAAATGTACAATTAATCGTGATACTGATTTACGCTCATATCGCCCAGCACTAGTTATTGATGTTGTGTCCCATGTTTGTGTCCAGGTATGAATGCAGCTGTTCGGGCTGTTACTCGGATGGGAATTTATGTTGGTGCCAAGGTGTATCTGATTTATGAGGTACACTCACAATCACTCTCACAATCTGTGGTTCGGCACATTGTGTTTTACACGTCACAGTTAGGTATTTTCAGAAATAATGAGTCCACTGCAGCTGTAAATAAACTCAACCTATAATGTATTAATGTTACCCAGGGATACCAGGGCTTGGTGGATGGAGGAGACAATATTAAACTGGCTCACTGGCACAGTGTGACCAACATCATCCAGCTGGTAAGAGTGCACCAACGTCACGTGTTCAATTACAGTTCATTTATCGTTCAGTGTTCGAACGGAATTGATTTTATTTGTTAAGATTTTTAAATAAGTTCTAAACTGAAAAAAAAAAAACATTTTAGGACTTGCTCACGTTTATTTCTCTCACTTTTTTGCAAGAGATTGATGAACACTATTTTTAAATCAGATCAATTCAAAGCAAAAATGTTTAATTGTAGCATTAGACTTTTTATTTCACCTGTACATTTTCTGTATCTCCTCTTTTCTCCAGTTTTGATTCTGTACTGGTAAGATGTTAAACTGCATGTGCTTTGAGGCTGTTATTTGCCACTTCTGAACAGAACACTGTTCAGAAGGTATTTGCACTCAGTGTCCACAAATGTGGCGGCCCAATTTGTCTATTTCCCCTTCACCCTGTGTGTAGTTCTGATTCTGTGAAGTGTCGGACCTGGTGTCTCAACTGTGTCTCTATATCGGGGTGATGAATTACGCCGTAAATTCCCATTGTCCCTTTCCACCAACTTAGATACGTGTAGTTTTTAGTTTGTGTTCAGTGCCACCTCTCTTCTCTTCTCTATGTGGTCACAGTAGATTCAGTGTATGTGCAACTGCATAGATATTTATGTAGTTCTGCATTCACTGGCTGTGGTGAATATTACTCATAGGACATCGTAGTAATCATCTGTTACATTTGTCCACTGACTGTAGTTTTAAAATGGCTGGATTCTGAGTTCTGCGCCTTGTAGTCAATATAACGGTTCATGTACAAATTGCATGTAGAAACTGTAAATAAGTAGCAGCTATTAAAACGGATTTTTTTGATCCATGCTTTGAACTGACCAGCATGTGTGGAATTGACTTGTGTAGACAGTCCCAAAGAGCTTTTATATGTGTTCTCCAGGGAGGTACGGTGATAGGCAGTGCTCGCTGTAAAGCCTTTACCACGAGAGAGGGCAGAGTGGCTGCTGCCTTCAACTTGGTGAAGCGAGGGATCACCAATCTGTGTGTGTGTGGAGGAGATGGCAGCCTCACAGGAGCCAACATCTTCAGAAAAGAATGGAGTGGAATACTCGCTGAACTGGTGGCAAAAGGTACACACTGAAAGTCATCCTCTTACAAGTTACTGGACCTCATTTACGGAGGTCCAGCCTGGTCCCTCCTCCAACACACATTCTGTAGACATTTCATTAGTGAAAATTATTTTAATTATAAGAAAACTGAACTAAATCTGTGGTGTAATTACGCCGTACAAACCCTGGTCATGCCTTTCTTCTTTGTAGGTAGAATCACTGCTGAAACAGCCACAAAGTACAGTCACCTTAACATTGTGGGCTTGGTGGGCTCCATCGACAATGACTTCTGTGGAACCGACATGACCATCGGAGCTGACTCTGCCCTCCATCGCATCATGGAGATTGTGGACGCCATCACTACCACTGCTATTAGGTCTGTATACAGATGAACTGAGAACTGTATGAAATGAAATGAACGGAATGAAACAGAGACCCTCTAAACTCAACTGATTATACATTCTTAATGAAAATGTTTAGCACTGTAGAGTATAGCACATGATTACAGCATGATGTCCACAAATACTCATGTGTGCTCGTTATTACATAACCTCTTAAAGGCTAAGCACCACTTAATGGACCTCCATGAATATTTGACATTATTGTAGTTACTGACATATATAAGTATGAATTAAAATTAAAATAGCAGCTTAATTTGCTTTAAAACTGACAATTTTATTAAATTGACGGAAAAACCCGAGCTCGCTACGGAAATTCTCGAACGCGACCGTGACGTCACTGGTGGACAACAGCTGAACAACGCCGCGGTAAAACACCGTTATGACTGACTGTTATGACAGTATCTTGCTAAATAACCAACATTATTCATGACAATAGCCTAGCGATAAGCTAAACTCAAATTTAGAGGTACCGTTATTCTTGTAAATGTGATCGAAGTCGAACTTGAATTCCTCCGACACTATAAACCTCCGTAATGCAGCTACGTAGCCGAGTATAATCTGAGCACCGAGTTTAGCGAGTCAAGCTAACGTTAACTAACACCAACTAAAACAGGCGAAGTGAGTGTCCTTACCCTGTTTACCTCCATGTTACAGAGGCTCTTATACACCTTTCGTTGGTGTCCTTACATGCCCATATTGTTGGAAAAGCGCCAGTGAAATGAGCTACAGATAACGGAGTGAGCGGATGGTCCTTTCCAAAGTGCCCGTTTAAAGTGGACAAATTTAGTCCATTTTCTGGATATTTTGGGATCTTTGGGCCATTTGTTCACAGATGTCCCACTGTACATTGAATGATTGCAGCCAAAAACAACACACCTTTTCCTCATTTTACATTAAATTAAGTGCAGCTTCTAGAGTGTTGTCCACCATCTACGTCACAGGCAAGACGCCTATTAGAGTTTCCCAACACCGTTGGGGGGGGGGGCAACGGTCTTTTAAACCTTATTCCTTCAATTATTAAGAAATAACATGTTTTCTGACTCTCAATAAACACAAGTTAGGAACTCAACCACTGTATTTATTTGTTTGACACTTTCATAGAGCTGCTGCTTAGCCTTTAAAGGAATGCACTTTTGCCTGATCAGTGCAGCAGAAGGCCGTATCTTCAGTGTGTGATTCCCCATCTGTTTTCCTACAACTCTTGCCTGAACTCGCCCAACGTTTACAAACTACTTAATGGATCTTAAAGCAGAATTCCACGCATTTTTTTAACATTCCCTGGGATTCATGGGAATGTAAAGAAATGTCATTCCAGACTGCTTCGCTGGGAAATGGTACACAGCAGAGAAAACCACTTTCAAATGTTTTTTCAAAAACTGTATTTATGTATGATTATAGTTTATTATTTATTCATCCTCAATAACTCAGGAACCTGCGTGTGTTTTCTGAGTGTGTAAATGTGAAGCTGAAACTGGCAAAATAGTGTCACACACACAGTACTGTGCAGAGATTATGATTTAAAAAGCTATTTATCTGAGCAGTAAGTGTTTATTTGCTAAAAAACAAACAACAAATAACCCCCACCATTAGAATAAACCCAATCACATTCCTCCAGTGTGATCCTCAGTGTGTGAATGTGTTTAACTTTGTCCAAGTCTCTCCTCGTGGAGTGTGTATTATTTGAGGTGATCATCCAGTGCCTAGTTTTAGTGGTGAATCAATAATGATTTTAAATAATGTGTGCTGTGGATTTAACAAATTCAAGGAGAATCTGAACAAAACACTGTTCTTCAAACTCCCTCTCACCCACTGCTTTATAGAGAAACATTATCTTATATTTCTGATGTGTTTTATATTATTATTAGTCTGTGTTTACTGTGATTATATAGAACTTTATACCAGCCCCACACTCACTGAGGAGGCACTAGTTTAAATATATATCACTATCTTAGGGGCCTCAGACTCCTGCACAGTGCTGTGTGTGTAATTTAAAAAATACGCTTTCTTTTGGGAGTACAGTTCTCTGCATAAAGACCTTATCTCAGATGTATTCAAAAATATAATGTGAGACATCAGGCAGCATATTGTTCTCTAATCAGAATTTCTATGTAATGTTTTCAGTCTTAACTTTTGGAGAATACATTCCCAGAGTCAGATGATCCCCAAGAGACATTAAACCAACCATCTGCTTTAAATACTGTGTGTGGTGAATATAACCTATGCTCTGATCAGTAAACAAACCTTCATCTTTCTTCTGCGCAGTCACCAGCGCACCTTTGTTCTGGAGGTGATGGGCCGACACTGTGGGTGAGTCATGTCTGAGAGCTGCAGCTTCATTACCTTCCAGTCCCTGTGAGCAATGCATCATCGAGTTATTGAATTTAAAGCAAATGCAAGCTGTGGTTCACTCAGTTCATCGTCATAAATTAAGAAGACTCTCTTGCCAGTGCACTACAGTATTATTTTATTGCATCATCCTTTCACAGTCAAACAAGATGTCCATGGCGTTATAAAACCCTCAGCTCAGGGCTGCTCTATTTATAGAGGCACTTACAGCCTCTGTTAAGTCAGAGCTTTGCTACCGATAGCAGTCGGTGCTGTTTTACTGATAACAGCCTTTACCTTATCAGTGATAAAGGTCATTTTTGTGTTAGAGGTCAGTGAAGGGTTGCAGATGGTGGTCATTGGTGCTGATAGATGTGTGTGTCCACTGTGCAGATATCTGGCTCTGGTGACTGCACTGGCGTCTGGAGCAGACTGGCTGTTTATTCCGGAAGCTCCTCCAGAAGACGGCTGGGAGGAGCTCATGTGTGCTCGACTGGGAGAGGTCAGGCATAAACACAGAGACTAGAATATACCTTTAAGAGAATAAAGAAATGCATTTATTCATGGGGAGATTGGGGGAGCTGCACACCTCTTTCCTTTAGCAGGGCTTTATTTTTCTAACTTTGCTGACTGTATTTAATGATTTTTGGATCAATCAGCTCAGACCACTTTAAGGAAATGAAGTAATCAAACTGATCACATCACATTTGAGCTGTGTTTCTTACTGTGGGTCACATCTGCAGTGACATGCTGGGTCATTATCAGCTGCTAAATATGACATTTCAGAGGTTCATTCACCAGATCTAATAAGAGTTCTGGCTCACGGTGTCATAAGCGTAGCGTATTTAAGGTTTGAACTGTTTTGCAGAGTCGCAGTAAGGGATCGAGACTGAACATTATCATAATTGCTGAGGGAGCTATCAACAAAAAAGGCGAGGCAATCTCCTCCAGCTATGTCAAAGATGTAAGTCAAATTAATGACATGCATGTGTTTGCTGAAATAACGTATTCTATTTAGTATCAGGCAAATATTCCAGCTCATTTATGCCATTATTTTGGTGTGTGTGTGTGTGTGTGTAGCTTGTGGTGAATCGTCTGGGATATGACACCAGGGTGACGGTACTGGGCCATGTGCAGAGAGGAGGGACCCCCTCAGCCTTTGATCGAGTACTAGTAAGTATCTTACACTGTGCTGTGGAAAACGTTTTTTGGAACCTATGAACATATAGAAACATAATAAAAAGAGTATCATCCATGTTCTAAAAATAAGGCACCTGAAGAAATTAGATTTGAAAAGCTATTTCTCTGAGCAGTAAGAACTTATTTGCAGAAAAACAAATAGAATAAAGAAATAAATAACCCCCTGATACTGGGTTAAACATTATTACAGTGAGTGTGTTGATTTAATGCTTTCCACATCTTGTGGCAGTCTATTATTATCTGAAATGATTCTCTCTGTCTGCGCGTGGGTTTCCTCCGGGTGACTGTCTGTGAGGAGTGTGGTGTGTTCTCCCTGTGTCTGTGTGGGTTTCCTCCGGGTGACTGTCTGTGAGGAGTGTGGTGTGTTCTCCCTGTGTCTGTGTGGGTTTCCTCCGGGTGACTGTCTGTGAGGAGTGTGGTGTGTTCTCCCTGTGTCTGTGTGGGTTTCCTCCGGGTGACTGTCTGTGAGGAGTGTGTTGTGTTCTCCCTGTGTCCGCGTGGGTTTCCTCCGGGTGACTGTCTGTGAGGAGTGTGGTGTGTTCTCCCTGTGTCCGCGTGGGTTTCCTCCGGGTGACTGTCTGTGAGGAGTGTGTTGTGTTCTCCCTGTGTCTGCGTGGGTTTCCTCCGGGTGACTATCTGTGAGGAGTGTGGTGTGTTTCCTCCGGGTGACTGTCTGTGAGGAGTGTGGTGTGTTCTCTCTGTGTCTGCGTGGGTTTCCTCCGGGTGACTGTCTGTGAGGAGTGTGGTGTGTTCTCTCTGTGTCTGCGTGGGTTTCCTCCGGGTGACTGTCTGTGAGGAGTGTGGTGTGTTCTCCCTGTGTCTGTATGGGTTTCCTCCGGGTGCTCCGGTTTCCTCCCACGGTCCAAAAACACGCGTTGGTAGTTGGATTGGCGACTCAAAAGTGTCCATAGGTGTGTGTGTGTGTGTGTGTGCACTGTGACGTGTGTGGCACCCCCTCGAGGGTGTTTTCCTGCCTTGCACCCAGTGATTCCGGGTAGGCTCCGAACCCACCACCACCCTGAACTGGATAAGCACTTATGAATAAGACAGTGAATGAATAAATGATCATCTTATATCAAAAAAGAAAATACAAGCAACAACGTAATGATTGTGGTTGGCAAATAGGGGCACTATTTATTGTCCTGATCACGTTAGCGTCAGCAGCACACTGAAGAAGGCTGTGTGCCAAAACATTTTTGGGGTTTGATTTTTTTGTTTGTTTTTTGAGAACAATATATAATCAGTGATTATGAGTGCTGTCTGTATTTTATTCTATCTTAACAACGAATAGTGAGAGAGAGACATGAACGCTATCTGCCATTTCACAGTGTATTACATGCCATTTTCCTTTAGAATTACTTTGCAATGCTAAGACAAAAGGCAGGCTTTAGATCATTAGGCATTCTAACCCTGAGAGGTCTGTGAAGTCAGGACTACACTTTTAGAAAATAATGTATATATCTCATTATTGTATAAGTGTTTATTATTCCTGCCCTTCTGGACCTGCTGTCTTTAACTTTTTCAGCTATTCAGCTGTTATACTGTAATGATGTTCTGTTCTGTTCCTGTAGAGCAGTAAGCTGGGAATGGAGGCAGTGGTGGCGCTGATGGAGGCGACTCCAGACACCCCCGCCTGTGTGATTGGTCTGTCAGGAAACCAGACAGTACGCCTGTCCCTTATGGAGGCAGTAGAACTGGTGAGACTTTTACAGTATAAGGGATAAGTAATAAACAGAGATATACATGGGTTAGCGGCCTATTTCATTGGATTTGTTTCATTACTAGAAGCCAAATATCTTTCTTTCAGACAAAAGAGGTGCAGAAGGCCATGAACGAGAAAAGGTTTGATGAAGCCATTCAGCTCCGTGGACGGTGAGGCTGTTTTCGTATATATAGCCAAGTTAATGTGCATGTTAATGTACAAATCCCAGGAAATCCAGAGATAATGAGATGCTATTCCTTTCAGGAGTTTTGAAAACAACTGGAACACTTACAAGCTATTGTCGTACCAAAAGCCTGCTCAAGTCAAGGTAATATTTTAGATACGATACTGTGGGATCCCTTGGACTCTCAGCAATTCCTGTTTTAAATGTTGTTGAACACATTCGGACCAATATGGTTTTGGGAGATCTTGTCTGTAGGAACATATGTTTATGTGTGTATTTTCATTTAGTACTCAATGTCAAACCAATACTAACAACAAAGCTGCCGTCAGAACAGAGCTTAGAAAAACTTGCAAAATAAAGTCAAATGAAGAATGGTTTCAGTACTGTAGCCTACAATAGTTGCAGTTTCAGGACTGTAGTCCAAAAAAACATGGAGGTTAGTTGGTTTGGCTTCTCTAATAACTGTCCTGGTGTGTGAGTGAATGAGTGTGTTCACAGATATAGACTGGCGCTCTGTTCTGGGTAAAACCCTAGTGCCCGATGTGATCCTCCAGGTGGACGGTCGTTCCTGGTCGAGAGCACGTTGTGCGCGTTTGGCTGCCGCTTCTCACCAGTGTGTGTGTGTGTGTGTGGATTGAATATTGAGTGTTGATTGTACCAAGCGTCCTTGGGTTTCTAGAAAGATGCTCTATAAGTGTAACATTAAAAATACACTTAATTCCACAGAGCAACTTTTCAGTGGCCATATTGAACGTGGGCGCGCCAGCCGCAGGTATGAATGCAGCGGTGAGGTCAGCTGTGAGGATGGGGCTAGCTGCAGGACACAAAGTCTACACCGTTAACGATGGATTCGAGGGCCTCGCCAAAGGAGCGGTAAAAGTTCCAAGCAAATGACACTGGAAAATTGGTCTCTACTGCATGATTTTCATTACTAAAAAAACAGTTAAACAGTAAAAACCACATATGTAAGGCTCCACGCTGAAGATTTGGGAGAGTTAAAACAGTTAAATGTCTATTGGAGGTCCTTAAAAAGTAAAGAGATTGTCCTTTATGCAATAAAGTCATTACAGCAATAAGCTTTCTATATGGAATTTCACAAGTCTTCCCTTGCTCCTTAGATCAATGAAGTGTCTTGGAATAGTGTGGCTGGTTGGACTGGACAAGGAGGCTCTATTCTGGGGACTAAACGGTTAGTCAGTTAGTGCATTTTAGAGTTATTATCATTCAGCCGACATCATGGCCACTTACTGCACTCTGAATCATTGTCTTTGTAGAACTCTGCCCAGTACCTGCATGGAAAATTTGGTGGAAAATCTCAGCAAATATAATATCCAGTCTCTGCTAGTAGTGGGGGGCTTTGAGGTAAGTAGTTTAGGATTCTGCTCGTGTTTCATTACTGTGAACAGTCCTGATCAAACTCAGAGCTCTGTTTTGTTCTTAGGCTTATGAAGGGATCCTGGAGTTATTCGAAGCTAGAGGGCACTATGATGAGCTATGTATTCCTATGTGTATCATTCCTGCCACCATTAGCAACAATGTCCCTGGGACTGATTTCAGCCTCGGAGCTGATACCGCTGTCAACGCAGCTATGGAAGTAAGTGTACGGTGATGCACAGTTGCATGTGGCCTACGTCGTCACAATGCTACCATATATACACACTGCTAGGATCTCAAACGGACCCCAATCAAATACAGTTGTGTAACCGAGCACATCTGGGACCTTTAATCCTCAGAGCTGTGATAAAATCAAGCAGTCTGCAACAGGGACAAAAAGGAGGGTCTTTGTGGTGGAGACAATGGGTGGATACTGTGGATACCTGGCAACGACTGCCGGCATTGCAGTGGGAGCAGATGCAGCTTATATCTTTGAGGATCACTTTGACATCAATGACCTCAAGGTGAGACGTACACAAAGGTTTACATGGTTTAAGTGGCCGAGGACTTTTAGTGAACATAGCACGCTAACTTCAGCGTAGAGGTCTAATGCATATTGTTTATTAATCGTTTTCTTATACGTCACTTCCTCTGACAGACAAATGTTGAGCATCTGACAGAGAAGATGAAGAAGGACATTCAGAGGGGTCTGGTGCTGAGGTCATGTTCTGTAGATGCTTTCTTTCACTGTGTATACATGTTCAGTTTGACACACAGCAGACACCTTGTTAAAAGTCATTTAAAGTAAACCAGGTCCAGTCAGATATCAAGTACAGCCATGCAGCTGAGACCTACAAATATCACTCTGAATATACGTTATAGCATAGAAAGTAATATTAAATAACAGCGTAATAATAATATCAAACAATGTCATTTAAGAAAAAGTTGAAAAAAGACCCGATATTCACTCAAGTGAATGTCATTACTTTAGTAAAATAATGACTTAAAGGAACAGTAGCTGAAAATATCATTTTCACATTTTATATGAAATGCCAAATAATGCTATAATATACACTTTACTGATAACTTGGAAGTAGCATATTATTGTTTATGATACAAACAAACGGGACCTGATCCTTGGTCAGTACTCAATCTAAAATGTTTATTATCATGCTGTCTTACTCTGTACATATCGGGCACTTCAGTGGATTAACTATTGGCTCCAACACAGGAATGAGAAATGCCACGTGCACTACACCACTGACTTCATCTACAACCTGTACTCTGCCGAGGGCAAAGGTGTGTTTGACTGCAGAGTGAATGTCCTGGGACATCTCCAACAGGTGAGCATGAGCACTGCGATGTTGAATAGAGGAAGGTCATCCATTTTTGTATTAATTCTGTAAATATTTTCATACCTAACAGCTCAGGACTCGTGTAAAAATTCTGTTTTTTTAAATACAATTTGTTGATATCCACCGATTTGAGCAAGGAGTTTGTCACTCAAGCAGGTCCAGTACTGATGCTGGATGATAAGATCTAGACAATGGTGTTCCCATCCGTCCAGGGAAATGTAAATTCACTGCCAAGTGCCAGGAGTATTATACCTTTCTAACTGATACTTGGAATTGCATACGTGACTTGTGCTTAGGTGCAGCTGCTCCAGAGCGTCTCACTGTGGTAGCAATACTGTTTGATAGAGATTATATAAGTGGTGTGAAACAGCGGTGGCACTTCGTAACTAATGCCTAGACACATTTTATCATTTATTTAATAATATAATTTATAAACTAACTAAATCTACCATCTTGTCTTTTATTAGGGAGGTGCACCCTCACCCTTTGATAGAAATTTTGGAACAAAGTTGGGTGTGAGGGCTGTGCAGTGGCTTACAGAGAAGATGGTGGATACCTACAGGCAAGGTATGAAGATTGTAGTTTCTATTAAATTGTTTAACAAATGTCCTTTGAACCCTTATCACCATATCGTTCATTTACTCACATACTGAGACTTGTTACTTAGTAAAGACCACCACTACTGCTGTCATTAGGAGAGTACGAATTCACATGTAATCAGAAAGGATTTAAGCATTGCAAGGGTGTTCTGGTATAACTATACGCATAAACAGTTTAAAGTCACTTTGAATATTTGTTTTCGAGCAGGTCGGGTGTTTGCCAACACCTCAGACTCAGCTTCTGTGGTGGGTCTGAATAAGAAAGCGGTCACATTCAGCCCTGTGACTGAAGTGAAGGCACAGACCGACTTTGAGTGAGTTTCTACAGTTGTTTATCTTGCCTTACGCTTCAAGCTCGATCTAGTACTTGACTATCTTCATTTCTGAGGGTCTTGTTTTCTTTATTCTGCCTTCACAGGCACAGAATGCCCAAAGATCAGTGGTGGTTCGGCCTGCGATTGCTGCAGAAGATGCTGGCCAAATACCAGACTTCGTTTGATCAGTATGTCACCGGAGAAATGGCGCATGTGACACGTCGCTCTCTCAGTATAGACCCCGGGTTTTAAACAACAACTGCATACATTATGGCATACACCAGCACGCGTTCAAGCCATAAATGCTTCTCATGGAACGGGTAATAATGACCCATTCTGTAATATAAGGGGTAGTAACCACAATTTGTGCCTAAACCTAAATGCCTGAAGATAAATCTGTGGCATTCCTTGGCACCATATGTGCTGCTTAGTTTACATCAGGGACAAAACCGTGTATAAATCAGTACATGTCTGAAAACTGGACATTGTTCTAGATTTAAAGTTATGCAAACACAAAACAAAAATACAATTAATGAAAATGGTTCTAGAACAACGCAGAATTTCTAGCATCTTCCTGTGACACAACCGTCTGTTTATCGTTAAATTGTGAGAGTAGTGAGTACTATTTTGTGCCGATGCAGCATGATGAAGAATAAGTATTGTCTGCTTGCTCGTAGTTCATTTGAAAATTATTTAACCAGTATTTTCTATTGACACCATGAGTTATTCCAAACAAAGTGCTTTAAGTGTTATAGATTTTATTCATGCTGCACCAATAAAACATAAACATCTAAAGCTTAATTTAACCTTCAGTGTTCAACTGATACTGTCGTTCTTCAAATGTATTTCTAATTGCTGTGTTTTAGAAATGCACTCTAACACTCCTCTGTATAAAGTAGCAAAAAGTAGAGAAACTTCAATGTGAACTGAATATTGTTAACTGAACACGAATGTCATTAAAGGAAACATGTCCAGTTCTTGACGAGTCTTGAATATTAAAATAGTAAAACAAATACAACCTAAAATTATTTGTTCATTAGAATTATTCACATTACAAATTCACTTTTCCTCATAGCAGCTGGGAAACTGAATATTGCTGCTGAAATTAATTGCCAAATTACAGCCAACACTTCAGAAATATATAATACTATTTAAGTGCAATATTTCATTTGAGATTTTTCCAGAATTCACCATCGGGCAGTGAAGCATAACCACCTTACAACAGATTTAAAACTTCCCAAAGTTGAAGGAGAAAGGAAAGGGCTCTCCAGTCCCTTCTGGCTTTTGGGTGAAGGAGCTGAGTTGAGGACTCTTTGAACCAAAGGAAAATTCAAACTGCTCCTCTGAATGAGCCTCTGACTCATGAAACAGAAAGCCTGATAGACAAAATAATGATTTATATATTACATATATTCCAATCAAAACTATGCCATGTTTAAATCTACAACTCACCTGGTAGCTTTGCTTCTGGGGATTTCTAC
Organism: Hoplias malabaricus; assembly: GCF_029633855.1. NCBI lineage: Eukaryota > Metazoa > Chordata > Actinopteri > Characiformes > Erythrinidae > Hoplias > Hoplias malabaricus. The sequence goes on along the minus strand of NC_089811.1, from coordinate 38,900,904 downwards.
AAGAGACCGCAGTTATATATTAGGATAGAGTCCTCAGCAACATACACACACAGTGTCTAGAGCTCAGTGAAACAATGAATATGAATAAATACCTTGTCACTAAAATAAGTGCTTGTAAACGTGAAAGGTGACTCCTAGAAAACAAAGAGATACATAATTACAACAATTACCAGGTAGTGTAACTGTGCAACTTGAGTCCTGTGATAAATGTAATGATATTTTTTGTTGGTTTTGCCTCACCTCATTTTGACTTGACTCCACATCAAATTCACAGCCAAATCCATGAAACCCTGGGGTGGCTGGTTCAGAAATCATGGATAAAACAAAGGCTGATTTTTCTGAACACTCCTGGTGAGCAGGGGATTTACTGGGGCTACTACTGAAATCAATAACACATCATTTATTTTGATTTATAAACAAAGGTTTTAATATACCAGTCCAGATAGGAGTGAATTAAAGGCCTGAATGTCTAAACCAAAGTAACAGATATGACTGTTGGAAAGAGATATTTTAAACATTATTTACATTTGTATTTATTCTAAGATTTTAAGGAAATTAAATATTTATTTTATTCTTTTAAATAGTTGATAAACATGTCTGTGCTTCTTTTAAACCTGACAGTAAAATGTATATGTGTCACCAGGTTCACTGGGAGCATCTGTAACTATATGAACAGCCTGACCAATGTAGAAACACATTATTTAAAGGTTTTATCCACTAAAATAATACAGAGTATTACGTTATAGTATAGTTCATTCATTCATTGATTCATTATCTGTAAGCGCTTATCCAGTTCAGGGTCGCGGTGGGTCCAGAGCCTACCTGGAATCATTGGGCACAACGCGGGAATAAACCCTGGAGAGGGCGCCAGTCCTTCACAGGGCAACACACACACACACACCCCTACGGACACTTTTGAGTTACCAATCCACCTACCAACATGTGTTTTTGGACTGTGGGAGGAAACCGGAGCACCCAGAGGAAACCCACGCAGACACAGGGAGAACACACCACACTCCTCACAGACAGTCACCCGGAGGAAACCCACGCAGACACAGGGAGAACACACCACACTCCTCACAGACAGTCACCCGGAGGAAACCCACGCAGACACAGGGAGAACACACCACACTCCTCACAGACAGTCACACGGAGGAAACCCACGCAGACACAGGGAGAACACACCACACTCCTCACAGACAGTCACACGGAGGAAACCCACGCAGACACAGGGAGAACACACCACACTTCTCACAGACAGTCACTTGGAGCGGGAACCGAACCCACAACCTCCAGGTCCCAATGTGACTGCGACTGCCCAGTATAGTTCATACCATGTTTAATTCAGTGCTATTCTGCAGTGCTCCTAATTTTAGCAGTCTGAGATATATATATATATATATATGTTGAGTGAATTATTTTGTGCAAGATAAAACTTTAAATAACTGAGCTGTTTCATGAGTCCAAGTCTTTATTCCCTACTTCAGAGAGAATGCTGGAGTGTTCAGCACCGCAGTCATTCTGACAGGGGATGATGGGACTGCTCCCTCATTAGTGCTCTTCTCTATAGGATCTCTTTCATTGTCTTGCAGGTCTTCAACCTCCATCCCCTTCATCATCTCCTCCATCACATCAGACCCAGGGGAGGTGTTCATACAGCAATCCTTTGATAAACATATTAAAGCCCCATTCAGGAAAAGACATAGATTTCCCTAGATTAACTTTAAGCAGAGTAAATATAGTGCTTGTTTTAGTAGTGCCACATCTGCTGGAGTACTAAAAAACAAGCCAACAGGTGCCCACATATTGCCCATAAAGGTTCCACTTAAAAAAATAGTAACTTCATACTGTGTCAGATGTTTCCTCTTGCTGTTTCTGGTCTGTCGCTAGAAGAGGATCTGAAGGACGGTTACATGAATATGAGTATGTTTATAATACATAAAGGTTAAGAAGCTTATGTTTTAATATTAGTGTTGTGGTGTATTGATGTAAATATGTTATGATTACCACTTCTTTTTTCATGCTTTGTCCAAATGGTGCTGCCAATCGCACCCACTTTAGATGCATCTGACTCATCACAACCATCTGCTTGGTCCTTACTCTTCTCCATGTCCTTCTCTTGCATTTCAATTTGAACATCATCTTGCACTATTTCTGTACACTACAAATCAGACGTGCAATAATATAATTGATAAAAATATACTTATATATTTTCCATGCCATCCTACAGCATTGTAAAACAAAGGGTTTTTTATTCAGAGTAGCAGTCAATGGTCAATATGCTGCTAGAATGGATAAAGGAGCAGCACTATTATACCCTACGTACAAAAATTCATTCATTCATTCATTTTCTGTAACCCTTATCCAGTTCAGGGTCGCGGTGGGTCCAGAGCCTACCTGGAATCATTGGGTGCAAGGCAGGAATACACCCTGGAGGGGGCACCAGTCCTTCACAGGGCAACACAGACACACCCACACACACACACACCCCTACAGACACTTTTGAGTCGCCAATCCACCTACCAGAGGAAACCCACGCAGACACAGAGAGAACACACCACACTCATACATGCATCTCCCAAAATAGTAAAATAGGAAAAAACATTCTATGCAAAAGTAAGTGTAAAAGGTTTTATTCCTAACAAGGTTTTGAGCGTTTCTATTGGTCCATTCTTCACGAAATGTTTACATAGCGTGAAGGACTGGGGCTGTGTTCAAATCATGTGGTAAACTAAAAATGCATAAAAAAATGGAGGTACATGTTTTTAAATTGGACAAGAAGCCTTGTAAAAAAAAAAGGCCAGTGTTAACATACCTGAGGATGAAGATGTTCATGGAAGGATGCATCACTTTGAATCTGAGAGCTACCTTCAGTTGGCAGTGTTTGCTGTTCTTGGGACACAACATTCTTACCACTGCAGAAACATATATAACTACACGATAATTGTGATATTTTTTTTAGAAATGACAAAATGTGTACTGAACAGCAAATATACCTGCCACACACGTACTGTTCTCCTGTAAAACATATAAAGACAAGATTACACAGTAGTACACAAAAGGACCAGTTTTGGTCACCGAAAAATCTCTTGAGCAAACTACCTTGGAGCCTTTTCCGCTCACCTTCTTTTGCAATTATTTGCTCCTCTCTGATTAGAAAGCTATTCTGGGTTTCTTCCTTCTCTGCCTGGATGCCTAGGAGCTTCGTAGCCACTGGATTCTTGCTGTACTCCTCTTTATACTGTTGAAAAATTTTGCTGCAGTTTTCAAGTCTCTCCTGGAACATCTTCCTTTAAAGATTAAAAAGAAAGAAAAAAAATGTGGATTTCCTCAATACTTGGTACCGTCACTTATAATCCAGGGACTGAAACTGAATTTGCTTGACGGATTTCATGCTGAAATGGTCTTACATGTCCTGGTTACAGCTGTCCTGTCTTCTCTCTAACTCAGTTTCCAGTGTCTTTTCGTACTGAAGAAGAAGGTCATTCGTTCTGCGAAGACTGGGAGGCATGAGATATATTCTTTAATAAAGTGTTATCTGAATGTTTTAGTCAACAAAAGGAACACGTCATTTGATTTTGCTTTATGCTCACCTCTTTACATTATCTTTGTAAGACTTCACATCTTTCTCCTTTTGTAATATTTCTTCATTAATTTTCTTTATTTTTTCCTGAGTTTCATCAATGAATTTCTTCTTTTCTTGTATGTTGAACTTACACACTGTAATAACATATTTAAAAGGGTAGAGTGTTGTTTTGGGTGTTAAAAATAGGCCTTTAAGATGTATCAGATACAAAATGCGCTGCCAAACTTGCCAAGTGTACATTTAAAACAGTGGTGGTCACAGGAACCAGCCCCCTGACAGGCACCAGCTCACAGAAAATAATTACAGGATTTTGTTATAAATACACATGCTTCCACCACTGTTTTACAAGAACCTTTGTTATGATCAGTAAGGTTTTCATTTTTATCCCACTTTCCACATGGAGTGGCCTCAGGCATGAAACAGCAAAATTGCTACTAAAAATTTTTTTCTTCTCCTGACATAGGCCTACCGTTATTAGCATAGGTACCCCAAGTTCCGGCCAATTTAATTACAATATCGGAAATCTTAGCTAACTGTAAGTAAATAGAAGTACTTTACTCACTCAAATCAACATTTTTCAGGAGTCAGATATGTGTAGATTAATGTCCAAGACTTGCTTGACTTTGAAAGAAAATATGTTTTTAGATAAAAACGCTTTTGTTTAAGTAGGTGCCAATACTGCTAAGATTACTGGCGCCCTCTAACTTCGGCCACCTCCCCTGCTTGTGGCAGTCAAACGAGACAGTTGCTAGGGTTAGGTAATCTCAATGAGATTACGTTTGTCCTGTGTTGGTATCCGTACTCTACATGTAAGGATTAAAATGGCGGTAGATGTTCCCCTCAGAGAAAAGGAAGCTAACCGCTAAGCTAACTTTTACACTGAGGGAAATATCTGTCGCGAAATGTGTTCCACATGCAGTTTTGCACACAATAATTACAACACTGTTGGAGATGCTTAAATATTGTTTAGATATGTGATTTATTGCAAGACTGATGTTTAAATGCCCTACTAAGGCTTGAACCTACGTTTTATCGTTTTACCCAATGCGATTGGCGAAGAGAGAGCGAGCGGAATTGCACCATATATGGCAGGGGCCGGAAATAGGGGACTGTCGGAGTAAGGAGGAATACTGACGGCGATAACTGTTTTATAATTTTATTTCTTATATATAATCACACAGATACAACAGCAAACATGCCGCTATACTAGGCCCCGAATGACTTACTTTGAATTTGCTGGTTCAATTCATCCTTCTTCTGACATAATTCTCTAGTCTCAAGGGCTGATGTGGAAATAAAATAGCTATTAATATCAATATCCTTTGTGAACTACAGAAATATTACACATTCCAATCATAGTGGACAAGAGATAGACGCTCACCTAACTGTAGTAAAAGGCTGTCCAAACCTGTCAAACCTATCTCATTTACCATTATGTAGCTTGGGGCGCTAAGTCCAGCTCAGGAACGATTTGGTCCGTTAATGTTCACGAGCTATATTAACGTTAGCGAGCTAACGTCCTTCCAAAGCTAACCGTCTATATTCAGTTCAGAAATATGTATTAATTTGGCCGCTAGAACAGAAACACAGTTCAGTGCTATTCGGCTAAGATTTAAAATGTCAGACGTAAATGATATGTATGGTATCAAAGGACCACCTTTGATAAACCTTCACAAATATATATCTTGTTGGCTCCTCAGCAATAACAACCTTCTTTGAGCGCGAATTATTTTCCCGCCGCACGTTAAATGGGACGTCTGCAACTGGGGGACACAGCGTACTCTGGTTGGTTTACGTTCAAAAGCTCCGCGTCATTTAAGGGAGTGTAAGGGCACGGTTAAATGTGATGTTATTGGTCAGGACTAGTGATGGGATTTCGGCTCTTGTTGGGGAGCCGGCTCTTTTGGCTCGGCTCTTCATAAAGAGCCGGCTCTTTCGGCTCCTAAATGGCCCTTTGTTTTACCACTTATTTCCACTGGTACAGAACAATATTACCTACATTTTACATGACTATATGGACAAAATATTATTGTTCAATCTTAAAAATAATACATTGTAATAACTCATTGATTGCACTCACACATTCAATTGTATAAATAACTGGATTTTTATTTAAACACCTTAATAAAAATCACTTGTAAACTCTGAAATACAGCCAATGGAACCCAAAAGGTAGGTATTACAAAATAGAATAAATTAAATAATCATCCATTTCTGGGTAATAAAATAAAAAAAATACTCTGCAAAGTGCAAAACAGCAGCATTCAACTGTAGTGATTAAAACAACCACAATTATCAACAAACATTTAACTGATTTAACATTTTCTTCAACTATTTTTTGGAAGGCAGATTGGCATTCAGGAAAACCAAGTGTCTCAGCTCGGAGGGGTTGATCCGGCCACCCGCCCCTCCCCTCCCTGCTTGGTGGTATAACTCTTCGCTGATTGGTACCTTTGCTTGTTGTTCTCTGATTGGTTCAATGACAAGCCTTAGAAAAAAATGTCTCGGTCTTAGACGGGAACCGGCTCTCATCGTTCACTTACAAGAGCCAGCTCTGTGAACCGGTTCGTTCGCGACCGACACATCACTAGTCAGGACAGAGGTTTGGGGAAATGTGGGCATTGGATGAATGATTCAAACTGGCTGGAAGATCAGCTTCATTATTGCCTGAATTTTTGCTATATTTTTTATTTTATTTTTTTTATTTTAATATACATATATATTTATTTGTCGAAGCTCAAGACAGACGCTACAGCCGTGTCACAAATTACTGCCCACTACAGAAATAGTGCGCTGTAGAGCCTCAGCCATTTTATCTTAATGTTCTTATTCTCATATATAAAGTTGACTGCTAGTGTAGCCATTATAAAAGAGACATTTGAACTGTGTACTAATTGTGAATAAGACTTTTGAGGAAACATAGATCTCCTTTGCCTGTAACAGCAAACGTGGGCAAACAATAAAACACAATAAACTAAAACAATTGTTTGGCATTTTCCACATATTGTGAATGTACAGTACCAGTCAAACATTTGGACATCTTCTCATTCAGTGGTTTTTCCTTTCATTCATTCATTCATTCATTCATTGTCTGTAACCGCTTATCCAGGTCAGGGTCACCTTGGAGGGGACGCCAGTCCTTCACAGGACGACACACACTCATGCCTATGGACACAATTGAGTCGTGAATCCACCTACCAATGTGTGGTTTTGGACCATGGGAGGAAACCCATGCGGACTTGTGGAGAACACACCACACTCCTCACAGACAAATCACCCAGAGGAAACCCACGCAGACACAGGGAGAACACACCATACTCCTCACAGACAGTCACCCGGAGGAAACCCACGCAGACACAGAGAGAACACACCATACTCCTCACAGACAGTCACCCGGAGGAAACCCACGCAGACACAGAGAGAACACACCATACTCCTCACAGACAGTCACCCGGAGGAAACCCACGCAGACACAGAGAGAACACACCATACTCCTCACAGACAGTCACCCGGAGAAAACCCACGCAGACACAGAGAGAACACACACCATACTCCTCACAGACAGTCACGCGGAGGAAACCCACGCAGACACAGAGAGAACACACCATACTCCTCACAGACAGTCACCCGGAGGAAACCCACGCAGACACAGAGAGAACACACCATACTCCTCACAGACAGTCACCCGGAGAAAACCCACGCAGACACAGAGAGAACACACCATACTCCTCACAGACAGTCACCCGGAGGAAACCCACGCAGACACAGAGAGAACACACCATACTCCTCACAGACAGTTACCCGGAGGAAACCCACGCAGACACAGGGAGAACACACCATACTCCTCACAGACAGTCACCCGGAGGAAACCCACGCAGACACAGGGAGAATACACCATACTCCTCACAGACAGTCACCCGGAGGAAACCCACGCAGACACAGAGAGAACACACCATACTCCTCACAGACAGTCACCCGGAGGAAACCCACGCAGACACAGAGAGAACACACCATACTCCTCACAGACAGTCACCCGGAGGAAACCCACGCAGACACAGAGAGAACACACCATACTCCTCACAGACAGTCACCCGGAGAAAACCCACGCAGACACAGAGAGAACACACACCATACTCCTCACAGACAGTCACGCGGAGGAAACCCACGCAGACACAGAGAGAACACACCATACTCCTCACAGACAGTCACCCGGAGGAAACCCACGCAGACACAGAGAGAACACACCATACTCCTCACAGACAGTCACCCGGAGAAAACCCACGCAGACACAGAGAGAACACACCATACTCCTCACAGACAGTCACCCGGAGGAAACCCACGCAGACACAGAGAGAACACACCATACTCCTCACAGACAGTCACCCGGAGAAAACCCACGCAGACACAGAGAGAACACACACCATACTCCTCACAGACAGTCACCCGGAGAAAACCCACGCAGACACAGAGAGAACACACACCATACTCCTCACAGACAGTCACGCGGAGGAAACCCACGCAGACACAGGGAGAACACACCACACTCCTCACAGACAAATCACCCAGAGGAAACCCACGCAGACACAGAGAGAACACACCATACTCCTCACAGACAGTCACCCGGAGGAAACCCACGCAGACACAGAGAGAACACACCATACTCCTCACAGACAGTCACCCGGAGGAAACCCACGCAGACACAGAGAGAACACACCATACTCCTCACAGACAGTCACCCGGAGGAAACCCACGCAGACACAGGGAGAGTGAGGGAGGGTTTGAGTGAGGTGGGGGTTGAATGTGATTTTATTTGTCAGGACAGATGTTAGGGAATGTGAGGGCAGGGATAAATGTGGTCTTATTGATCAGGACAGAGGTTTGGGGAAAATGTGGGTGGGGATAAGTGCAATCTTATTGGTCAGGACAGAGGTTAAATGTGTTCTTATTGGTCAGGACAGAGGTTAGTGGGAGGGGGTTAAATGTGAGCTTATTGGTCATGACAGAGGTTAGGGCGTGTAAAGGGAGGGTTAAATGTGCTCTTATTGGTCAGGACAGAGGTTAAATGTGCTCTTATTGGTCAGGACAGAGATTAAATTTGTTCTTATTGGTCAGGACAGAGGTTAAATGTGCTCTTATTGGTCAGGACAGAGGTTAGGAAAAATGTGGGCGGGAATAAATATGATTTTATTGGTCAGGACAGTGGTTAGGGCGTGTAAAGAGAGGGTTAAATGTGTTCTTATTGGTCAGGACAGAGGTTAAATGTGTTCTTATTGGTCAGGACAGAGGTTAGGGCGTGTAAAGGGAGGGTTAAATGTGCTCTTATTGGTCAGGACAGAGATTAAATGTGCTCTTATTGGTCAGGACCGAGGTTAGGGAAAATGTGGGCGGGAATAAATATGATTTTATTGGTCAGGACAGTGGTTAGGGCGTGTAAAGAGAGGGTTAAATGTGTTCTTATTGGTCAGGACAGAGGTTAAATGTGCTCTTATTGGTCAGGACCGAGGTTAGGGAGTGTGAGGGCGGGGTTAAATGTGATCTTATTCGTCCGGACAGAGGTTAGGGAGTCTGTGGGCGGGGTTAAGTGATCTGGAAGAGAAGCGCATCTGCATGTCGGCTGTTTCAGACTCGCGTCAGTCGATTAAAATGAAATAATTTATGGTGTTTTTGTTTTCTGACACTGAAGTCTTTTGCTAATTTCGAGGTAAGGTAAGGGTGCTTTTCGCGCTACACGTTTGTTATGTGTCATGCCCGCTGTCCATGTGTTGTTTGCTTTGTGTTTGGGATTCATGAGATGGACGGTGGGGTGTGATTAAGCGGAGAGGATCATCTGGGAAAACAGAAAAAACAAACCCTTAGCTATAACTGCTAAGCGTCCCTTAAATGTCGGAATGCTCTGAACGAAGTGACTTGTCTCAAATTATTGTGTTTTAGGGCTGAAGATGGTAAAAGAAGCGTATTTTCTACAACATTTACCATCTAGTGATTGTTTGGCTGGAGCTTCCCTTTGTAACAATGGGTCTTTATTGTCTTTACAGCTACCTCAGCTCCATTTAACGGAAAATGGTGTCGTCAAACAAAATCTTAGCCCGTTTACGTGTCTGTTCGAGGATAATATGGGTTTGTTTTTGGAAAACATCCTCCGGTCAAACAAGAAATAGACGTCCAGAAACTTTTTGGCCCCCTTATTTATAAACTGATACAGTGAATGTCAAAATACGGTGATAAATGCAGAAGGAAGGCTCTTACGTTTTTGGTTATTGCTCATATATTTGAAGGGAATGTGTGTTGTCATACAATCAGAGTCTGTAGGCTTTAAACAGAGATGCTCAGAGTTTTCTTTGTGTGTGTGTGTGTGTGTGTGTGTGTGTGTTGGGCCAATGGACAGAAATCCCTAAAACCCTCTCTGGGTGGCTTTCAGAGTTCTTCAAAATGTAGGTTTCTGTTTTGTTACAAAAATTAATTTAAATTCACCCCCCCCCCCCCCCCAGATAAGGAGCATATATCGGTCCACTGTCGTAAAAAGCTGTAGCCCACTGCTGGTCCACCATCGTACCACTCAGATCACTGTCCTGTACCGGATAGAACTCATTTATAATCTCCTCACACAGATTTTACATTCACAGAGACTTTTATTCTGGAAAACACACTAATACAAATATTACCTACAACTCAGAGAGATATAATAATGAGTATAAGTCTGATATAAAATGATTAAATGATAAAAATGTTGACACTGTGCTGATTAAAATGATTTAATAATCTTATTTATAAAGAATAACAAAAAGAACCTAATAAAGGGGGAAAATGTAAATTGGACTGTGAATGGAAAAGTGTTAAAATGTGTTTTTTCTGTTTAATCAGCAGTGATCCGTCCAGAAAACGCTGTGTAAAACACTAGTGGACCTCCAACTCTGCCCTCAGTGGAACAACAGTGGTCCACCGTCTCCTTGCTCTCAGGGTTAAAAGAAACTTGTTTCACAAAAATAAGACTTTAATTGTTAAATGCTGCCTGAAGAACACTGAAGACTACAGTTCAACCACCTGCTCCAATGTGCTGTACTACTGCATTTTTCACAAGAGCTAATTTAGTGCAAAAACTATGCAAACAAATAGAACATATCCTGTCCCTGAGAGCAAGGAGATGGCAGACCACTGTCTGCTCTGGTTTCCTCCCACACTCCAAAAACACGTTGGTAGGTGGATTGGCGACTCAAAAGTGTCCGTAGGTGTGAAAGTGTGAGTGTTTGTATTGCCCTGTGAAAGACTGGCGCCCCCTCCAGGGTGTGATCCCGCCTTGCACACAATGATTCCAGGTAGGCTCTGGACCCACTGCAACCCTGAACTGGATAAGGGTTACAGACAATGAATGAATGAATGGACTTAAAGTCAAGTTCGCTAATGAAATGTGTCCATCACAGTAACAGAATGCTACAATCGTCTGTAGCTATGAATAACACGGTTTGGAAAATAACTGCACAACAAAGTGCCAACTGTCAGTTCTCTTACATTGTAGTTTTATCATGGAGCAAAGCCCATTGGGGGGGGTGGAAGATTCATAGGTCCCCACCAAAGTCGAGCAAAACTACACCATTGCTTCTAACACATTTATCTATAACATGATGAAACCTGCAAGTTACTGTAGATGCTGTGAATTAGTTTCACACTATTTTAATAAATTCACCATTGTTTACCCTGTGCCATGCTTGGAGTTGACAAGTAGCTTCCTTTGCTTCACTTATTAACACTTAGTGATTTTACTTTTTAGGGTGTAATATGGAGCAAGTTGAACCCTCGGGGGGAGAAAGCCCTCAGCTAACCTCTATACGATCAGACGCATCGGGGGCTGTGACGGAGGAAGGAAACTCGGGGACAGGCACGCGGAGGAAACGCAGGAAGAGAGAGCCCCGACCAGAGTCGATCATTGTGTACCGCTCTGACACAGAAAGAGCAGACGGAGAGGAGCATGGAGGAGAAGTGGACACTATGGAGAGAAGCTCAGAAGAAGGGGCCAAGTTTCTCACAACCCCAACAAGCGAAGGTAAAGTCATGTCGGGGCGTCTTCTATATTTAATTTAATTTATTTATTTATATTCCCTCCCCCCAAGCTGCATCTATTTCTGTCCAGCAGGCTGTTCCTCCTGAATAATTTACCCCGAAGGATACTGTGATGAATGAAGCATACTGTTTTCATTCCATTATGCACTAAATATTTCCTTTTTTCAGAAATGCAAGTGATTAATAAAGTCTTTATTAAAGTGTAACACGATAAACCTGACACTTACAGACATTCAGTTTACAAATGTAGTTTGTTTTTATACATATTTCAACATATACACAGCAGACCTTATGCGTCAGAGTAAAAGATAATTATAAAATAGGAGTGAACAGATATTACAGATTGTTTTGATATTAAAAAAACTACTGTAAGATAACAACAGTAATACTAATGGACTAGTGTCTTGTGCAGGTTGAGTTCCTACTTTCAGCCAAATGATCCCATGCAAAGCGAGACCCTCCTAACCCTCAAATCTGCATCTGCTTTTGCCCAACTTTGATGAATAAGTTGTCATTGTTGTATATTGTCAAAATCATCCAATGTTTCTTTTGAAATAAATGGTATAAATGGGGAACTAAGTGTTACAGCCGCACAGCTCCAGCAGCCTGGTGTTCTGGGTTTATGTCTAACTTCGGCTATGTGAGTTTGCTGTGTCCTGTGTAGGTGTCCTTCAGGTATCTATTTTCCTCCCACAATTCAGAAATATGTTGACAAGGTTAGGATGTGTATTTGCCCTCTTTTGTGAGCATGTGAGTGATTTGTATGTCTCGTTACGGGTCAGTCTAGGGTTGAGCCGTAACAGAATGAGGTGTGTGTTGGGATTAGTGTATGAGAAAGGAATAACTGTAACAGAGATGAGAATGTGGATGAAAAGGACACAAACGGAAACACAGAATGTGTAATGAATAAAATATATATAATATTGTAGATGTGATATTTACAATGACACAAACACCAGTGAACTTCGGGATGGCCTTGTGCCGACAAAAATAACAAACAAACACCCCTCCTAACTGACCCACAAACAACTCTAACTTATCTAAGTGAAAACAAAAGGAAACAAAAGACAATGTCTTACTTCACTCACTAGGTATACACAAAAACACACACAAACACACTCTGTGTCTGCGTGGGTTTCCTCCGGGTGACTGTGAGGAGTGTGGTGTGTCTGCGTGGGTTTCCTCCGGGTGACTGTGAGGAGTGTGGTGTGTTCTCCCTGTGTCTGCGTGGGTTTCCTCCGGGTGACTGTCTGTGAGGAATGTGGTGTGTTCTCTCTGTGTCTGCGTGGGTTTCCTCCGGGTGACTGTCTGTGAGGAGTGTGGTGTGTTCTCCCCGTGTCTGCGTGGGTTTCCTCCGGGTGACTGTCTGTGAGGAGTGTGGTGTGTTCTCTCTGTGTCTGCATGGGTTTCCTCCGGGTGACTGTCTGTGAGGAGTGTGGTGTGTTCTCTCTGTGTCTGCGTGGGTTTCCTCCGGGTGACTGTCTGTGAGGAGTGCGGTCCAGGGTCTGGACCCACTGCGACCCTGAACTGGATAAGCGGTTACAGATAATGAATGAATGAATAAATCTAGTTTCAGGAAACAAACAGGGGCAAAACAAACTCATGGTCGAAGTAGAAATGTCCCAAAGTCAACACCAAGAAACACACAGAATTGAAAATGCACAACAAAATCACAAAAGCACAGAGTACAAACACAGCTGACTATTAGCATACACATAGAGGTGTATATGATTCCCGCCGAGGTGACGTAAAGAAAATGGTGACAGACAGAACACATGGACTGGAATCTCGAACTCTAGACGGGTGAACAAACACACGGACTGGAACTGACTGCAGAACCTAGAATTTTACCGAGACACAGAGGGAGAGAGAGAGAGATAAAACATACACATACACAGTGCGGTGTGCATCTGTCCAGGGTTTTTTCCTGCCATGCACCTATTGATTCTGGGTAAGGATGTGGACAGATTGCGACTCTGATGAAGATGAAGTGTTTAGAGTAAATGAATGACTAATTGTGAATGTCTTCCCTTTGTTGTAACAATAACCTAGAATCTTTGGGAAAGCTTTGTTCACTCTAATAATGTTTCCTTCAGTCGAGGGAGTATTTTCACTGCCTCATTGTCCATGGACGAGGGCTTTGTAAACTTCTATCTGATACATAGCATTGGCATGGTGACTGTAAATTCCTGTGCAGCTGATCGATAATATAACACCCGTTTGGCAGTGCATTTCTATTAAGGTTTTATTCAACAGTAAATGTGATCGCCTTTGTGATGAAATTTAAGTAAACACCATCTTCTACCAATTTCTGTGGAGCCATTGTTGTAAAATGAAATAAAAACAAGCATCTGTGGTTTGTTAGTGCTTTTTATTCAATCATTCATTCATTCATTTTCTGTAGCCATTTGTTCAGATGGGTTCAGAGCCTACCCAGAATCAGTGGGCTGGAACACAACCTGAACATCAGTCCATCTCAGGGCACAAGACACTCATACATTCACCTACACACTCACAGCTATGGACACTTAAGCACGGCCAATCCACGTACCAGCGTGTGTTTTTGGAGAAAACTGGAGCACCTGGAGCAAACCCATGCAGACACTGGGAGAACACACCAAAATCTTCACAGATGCAAGGCCAGGCTCGAATCCACACCTCCAGCTGTGTGGCAGCAAATTTACTTCACTGTGCAGCACTGAACCGTTATTTAACTGACAGTGTTATAAAGAAATAAACTAAAAGATTTAGGAGAATTTTACATGTTCATAAACATAATAAATAGTGAAGTTTTCAAATATTTCACAATATGCAGGAAAGTATAAAAGGTATAAAAAGAGGATCAACTAAATGCTCTGCCTTTGCAACAGGGCAAAAACTATTTTTCAGTACAAGAATGCATAAAATTAGAATCACTTTATTGGCCACTGTGCTTGCACACAGAAATTTGTTCTCCACATTTAACCCAATTTGTGCAGTGAAACGCAGTTACATTCACATTTGTGAACACTAGGGGGCAGTGAGCACACATGCCCAAAGCACCTAGGACCTGCCAGCTCTTGGGATCGAACCGGCAACCTTCCAGTTACGAGCCCAGTTCCCTTTCACAATCTGTCGGTGTAGAGCAAGGCCAGAAAGCAGTATTGATCCAGCTGCAATGCACGTGGAGCTGACATGATGCTTCTGAAAACTGTTGTCATCTACACTCTAAGAAAAAACGTACAGTAGAAGTACATTATTGGTCACTAAAGGAACAAAGAGTGTCTTTAAAGTGGTGTTCCCTAAAGGTACATTACATTCCCGTCTCCAGAAATTCATTATAGAACTGTAAAATAAAAGAATGTGTTATAAGTCCTGGACATTAAACAGGGTTTATGAAATCAACACATTTTTTAAATCTACAATTACTATTGAATATGATACAATTATGTTCCCTAATTAATGCTACAGAATATATGCCCCTGAGGGTACCACCACAGAGACAGTTTTTCTGACAGTGGAACACATCAAGAAATTAAACAAAACCTTCTTCCAAAGGAAGAAAGCCCCAGATTAATGCTGTGCAGAAAAGTTGTCCATTCTCTGGACCCAGGTTCAAGTAATTTAACGAGTGTAATTTAAAAAGAATAGACATGTGCAGGCATCAGATTCTGTCTTTGTGTATATTTACCAAATACAGTCGCGTTAGGATGTGAAAAAATAATTATGATGTTGTTTTTATTGCATTTCACTAAATAAATAAATAAATAATCCCAACTTTTCTGGAACAGGGGTTGTGAAGGGTGTGGTGTGTTTTCCTCCTGTCTGCATGGGTTTCCTACCACAGTCCAAAACATCTGGCTAGGTGGATTGATTGTTCAAAGTGTACATGGGTGTGAGAGACACCCTGTGATGAATTAACCTGTGCCGAGTGATTCCAGACCCTCCACAACCCTGAACAGGCAAAAGTGGTTACAGAAAATGAATGAATATATGTTAGATGTAGTGTATATTAATTGTCTGCTGATCAATAATTTCGTCTGTAACACATTTCTCTCTGTTTATTTCCAGGAGGCTGGAGTCTACCTCCCGACAGTCGCTACGTGACCCTAACAGGCACAATCACTCGAGGGAAGAAGAAAGGTCAGATGGTGGACATTCACATCACAATGACTGAGAAAGAACTGCGGGAGATGGCCAGGTCCAAAGAGCGGCTGGACGCTGAATGTGAAGCCGGAGAAGGAGCCAAGCGCTCGTGTGGTTTGGGGGTTTGTCAAGGCCCTCACGTTATACTCTGGAGTCTCTCTTGTGCACCCATTGTCTTCCTCCTCTCCTTCATTACCTCGTTTTACTACGGGACCCTCACCTGGTACAATATCTTCCTTGTGTACAATGAGGAGAGGACATTTTGGCACAAAATCACCATTTGCCCCTTTCTCATCATTTTCTACCCCGTGCTCATCATGGTGGTTTCTTTGTCTCTCGGGTTGTATTCTGCCGTTGTGCAGGTTTCCTGGGCTTTCAGTGAGTGGTGGCTTTCAGTGAAGGACCTGGAGAAGGGCTTCTGTGGCTGGGCCTGTGGGAAACTGGGGCTGGAGGACTGCTCTCCCTACAGCGTTGTAGAGTTACTTGACTCGGACACAATTTCAGGGAGTCTACAGGGAAAAGCCCCAGGAGAAAACGTGCAGACTTCCTCTGTGTGAATGCCTGTCTCCTTGAATAGATTTACGTTCATAGTCAGTGACACTTAAATAGTCCCCATTTTATTGTTTGGAGTTTGTTTACATATGAAGACCTTATCACTACATTTTGTGATAAAATGTAAATTCATGTATTCATGTTCATACCTTATAAACCCACAATCTGTCTGTGAGTGAGTGAGAGACTGGTCTTTGTGAACCTCAAGGTTTGGTATTATTGTTTGCCACTGTACATTAGCTTCCCGATGCACATTTATTCAACACCTTACTAATTTCAGTGAGTTTAAAGGGACTTTGTCCTTTCACTGTCACCTGTGGCATGTATCACACTTTTAATCATGTATTTATGCTATTTATTTTTATTCTATTTATTTTAATGGATTGCATGTCTGGATTATTCACGGATGGTGACAGGAAAGGCTTTTCCAAATATGTCCATGAGGAAAAAGCTTTTGATAATCCTTAAACACTAAAGCCATGTATATTGTGTCAGTTCTAATTTCAGAGTTAAAATAATTTTTTGTGAGAAAGTTTTTTTGGGAAAAATATTGTTCACGTATTGATTTTTATTAATGAGAAATGTATTTTCAGAATATTATTAAAACCATGTTTTTTGCACTCAATGTTGCATATTTTTCTTTGACCGAGCAAATGCCATTTTCTCTAAATAAGTCTCACCATGAATAAATTACAGGTATATCTACATTTCAAAGTGTTTTAGTGCATATCATAGCAAATAAAAATACTTATAATATTTGGCTATTTTTCTTTACATTGTGTAAAAGGAGAAAGTGATGTGCACTTTTATTATTATTGTTTTTAATATTTTGCCTAGATGGTTTTGATTTAAATGTATATAACCTGATTGAACTTAAAACAGGTAAAATAGGCCTAGAGTTAAGATGTGTGTAACTCCCCCTTTTATATGTGCCTCTCTGGACTCATCATTTTTGCCCAAGTGCAGCATAAACAGCCACAGGATCATTAAGAATATGCAGGGGTCGGACAATGAAAGTGAAACATCTGTCATTGTAGTGTGGGAGGTTTCATGGCTAAATTGGAGCAGTCTGGTGGCCAATCTTCATTAACTGTACATTGCACCAGTAAGACCATGTGCATCCAATGGTTCAAACATTGTGTCCTGAAGGCGGTGCCGTGTATCAGGACGACAATGCACCAATACACACAGCGAGACTGGTGAAAGACTGGTTTGATGAACATGAAAGTGAAGTTGAACATCTCCCATGGCCTGCACAGTCACCAGATCTAAATATTATTGAGCCACTTTGGGGTGTTTTGGAGGAGCGAGTCAGGAAACGTTTTCCTCCACCAGCATCACGTAGAGACCTGGCCACTATCCTGCAAGAAGAATGGCTTCAAATCCCTCTGACCACTGTGCAGGACTTGTGTATGTCATTCCCAAGATGAACTGACGCTGTATCGGCCGCAAAAGGAGGCCCTACACCACACTAATAAATTATTGTGGTCTAAAACCAGGTGTTTCACTTTCACTGTCCAACCCCTGTATTTGCCACATAAAAAAATCTGTATTAAAATTTCTAAATAGTTGCTAATAATGATTTATTAAACCATTATCATTAAGTTAATGATTTATTAATTATGATTTAGTAAACCAATTTGGTAAAAGGAAATATCTCATAACATTTTGTACACAGCTTGAGTTAAAGTGCTTACTTTCAGTGTGACATGCTCTTGAGTATGAACATACACCCGGTAAGTTTGTGGACGAACTGAATGAATAATAATAATAATAATAATAAAGACTTTTGGGATGTGTTGGAGAAGTGATTCTACTCCAGAAATAAACATCCAGTTCATGTTTGATAGTTGCGATGGTCCTCGTCCAGTCTAAAGAATTCCAAGAAAATTAGAGTGTTTTACTGTAAATAAGGAGGAAATACAATTAGTTTATAACATTAATCTTAGAGTAAAACATTATCCAGTGTCCGTAAATTAGACAAAGAGCACGGTATTCTTCGGGCGGAACTACTAAAGTGTCTCGGCAGCGTGTTCACTCCGGACCCAAAACAGTGTAAAACCGGCGGGATGGCGAGGGCGTCAAAGGTAATTCAGCAGATAACACAGCCAAACTTCATTAAACTTATTAATGATAAACAATAATAACAGTGGACAGCCGTTAACGGACACGTCCACATGAGCTTATACCGTTCTCAGACACGGAGAGGTGCAGAAAACTCTGCTGCACTTTCTCTCCCATGTTTTCTTCTCAGAAAATAATATTAAACTGTATTTTTGACTCGGTTTAAGGATGGGTTGCATCGATTCATCTTCAATATTAATATTACCCTCCCTTCCATTAATTTGTGAATTTGAGTTTAGCTTTTAGGGCTTTTATTCAATGAGAATTAAAGCTTAATTGGTATTTTATGGGTTTTTTGCTTTCCAATTTATTTGACCAGCTAAATAAAATAAATGGACTTATCTACACGTGTTTGTTGAATTGTAGTTAATGTAAAGCAAAAACGGAAATGCAATCTAGTTTCCTTAGTGACTGAGCGAGAGCTCGGACATGTTTCAACTTGTATATCTCTGATCTGTTCAGCTGTTGAGCGCCGCCATGTGGTGAAACATTAAGTGGACAGTAATTTCACTAATATTACACTTCACTAATAAAATGAACTAAAAGGACACTCAGATGAAAGTATTTTAACCCTTGATACATATGCAGTGTTGATATCTCCTCTCCTCATAGAGCCTCACTGCATTAAACTGTAGTGAGATTTTCAGGGGGAGAGTCAGTAATATATCAGTATTATGAATATCCACAGATGTTTAGATTAGACAAATATTGGATTAGTTATTTATTGTACTGAAGAAGAGCAGAAAATATGTTCTAAAAGATACTGGACTTATCTGCCTTTTATTAAGATTCTGACATTTTACTCTGACAAATGTCTTAATTATTTACAATTGAATTAAAATAAACAAAACACAGACATTTCAGGGTTGTAGAAATTTTTACATAAATGTAGAGAACAGTGGGTATAAATTTCACCCACTGGGGGGGGGGCATATTTAAATAAAGTCCCTAATGACTTGTAGTTGCAGTTGACTTTACTGCTTTTCATAATGAGCAATCTGATTGGTCATTTTTGCTGCAGGGTGGGACTTTATCTGTTGACAGAAAGCTGATTGGCTCTTTATGCTGGAGGCAGGGAATCCATGTTTGTGAAAGTGTCCTAAAAGAGCTGCCCTGTGTGTGTCACTCAGTGGAGTCACAGCGCTCATCATAATGCACAGATCTGATTGGCTGAGTAGCCTCACATGTGATGTGCAGAAACACATGTGATTGGTCTGAGAGTTTCCTGGAGCGCTAAACCTGCACCATAACGACTAGAAGAGTCACACTGCTTCAAACACACACTCTGTTCATACTTGCCCTTCAAAATTAATTCAAAAATCAAAAGGATCTCCAATTAGACATTTTTGCTTAACTAACAATTTCAGCTATTTTACATAGGCCTGTTTCTTTGTTGAAAATCATAATGTAATATTTTCTACATATATGTCCAATTTTAATCAGAATGGCTCTTTTTTTTTTATTTCAGTTCACTTTGCTGTGTAGTAGTTGCGAACACAGTCCCTGTATAAAGCACAGTGTTTGTATTCTCCCTGTCTCTAGTCTGCTTTGGTGATATGCATGGATGTGGGTTTGTCTATGAGCAACTCAGCACCTGGTCTGGAGCCCCCATTTGAACAAGCGAAGAAGATCGTTCAGAAATTCATCCAGCGCCAGGTGCTTTTTATCAACACTTTAATGTGTTCGATTTCCCTATTTCTTTATTATTCAAAGTCTGTCAAAGGGAGTCTGACCATGACAAATATTTTAGGTTTTTGCTGAAAACAAGGATGAGTTGGCCCTAGTCCTTTTTGGAACAGATGACACAAAGAATCCGCTGGCCCAAGATGGCCAGTACCAGAACATCTGTGTACACCGACATCTGATGTTGCCGGACTTTCATCTGCTGGAGGAAATTGAAAATCAGCTGCAGCCTGGCAGTGAGCACGCAGACTGTATCCTTCCTGACATCTGTCTCCCTGCATCGGACACTTTTATTTTTTGCCTTATTAAAGGGACTGTATTAAACATTCATTTTAACAATCTTTAAAGGCTAAGCAGCTCTATGAAAGTGTCAAACAAATAAATACAGTGGAATTTGAGTTCCTAACTTGTGTTTATTGATAGTCAGAAAACATGTTATTTCTCACTAATTGAAGGAATAAGGTTTAAAAGACCGTTGGTCCCCCCCCCCCAACGGTGTTCTGAAACTCTAATAGGCGTCTTGCCTGTGACGTAGATGGTGGACAACAACTCTAGAAGCTGCACTTAATTTAATGCAAAATGACAAAAAGGTGTGTTGTTTTTGGCTGCAATCATTCAATGTACAGTGGGACATCTGTGAACAAATGGCCCAAAGATCCCAAAATATCCAGAACATGGACTAAATTTGTCAACTTTAAACGGGCACTTTGGAAAGGACCCTCCGCTCACTCCGTTATCTGTAGCTCATTTCACTGGCGCTTTTCCAACAATATGGGCATGTAAGGACACCAACGAAAGGTGTTGAAGAGCCTCTGTAACATGGAGGTAAACAGGGTGAGGACACTCACTTCGCCTGTTTTAGTTGGTGTTAGTTAGCGTTAGCTTGACTTGCTAAACTCGGTGTCTCAGATTATACTCGGCTACGTAGCTGCATTACGGAGGTTTATAGTGTCGGATGAATTCGAGTTCGACTTCGATCACATTTACAAGAATAACGGTACCTCTACATTTGAGTTTAGCTTATTGCTAGGCTATTGTCATGAATAATGTTGGTTATTTAGCTAGATACTGTCATAACAGTCAGTCATAACGGTGTTTTACCGCGGCGTTGTTCAGCTGATGTCCACCAGTGACGTCACGGTCGCGTTCAAGAATTTCCGTAGCGAGCTCGGGTTTTTCCGTCAATTTAATAATTGTCAGTTTTAAAGCAAATTAAGCAGCTATTTTAATTTTAATTCATACTTATATTTGTCAGTAACTACAATAATGTGAAATATTCATGGAGGTCCATTAAGTGGTGCTTAGCCTTTAAGGACTGAATGTTTTTTTTATACCAATAATATCATATACTTTATATCATGTATTATAACTCAATTCAGTTTTAAATTTTGCTTTGAAAATTGAGCCGAATGAGCAGCTTGTCTAAGGCTAATTCAATTTCCAGTTTTTATTATAGATCCTAACATGCTGGATTACACAGTACGTTCATTGGTACTTACTGATTA
The DNA here is from genome assembly GCF_029633855.1 of Hoplias malabaricus. Classification (NCBI taxonomy): domain Eukaryota; kingdom Metazoa; phylum Chordata; class Actinopteri; order Characiformes; family Erythrinidae; genus Hoplias; species Hoplias malabaricus. The sequence goes on along the minus strand of NC_089811.1, from coordinate 38,879,274 downwards.
ATATAACATGCTGTATTTTTCCACAATGTCAATACCCCTCTTTTATATAACACCAATATCCTAGGAGACAGAATTAAACCCTTAACTTCTTGCTCGACAGGGCTCGATGCTCTTATTGTATGCATGGATCTACTACAAAAAGAGACAATGTAAGTTTAATAAGTACATATTTTGTCCTTTAAATGCTACTGATATCGTTCAAGATTCCTGCTGTTTATAAGATGCAATATGACGTTTAGGGGGAAGAAATACGAGAGGTTGCATATCGTCCTCCTCACGGACCTCAACACTCCGGCCTGTGCCGATCAGCTGGACGTCATTGTTGGCAACTTGAAGAAAGCTGGGATTACCCTGCAGTTCTTGTGAGACCTTGTTTTTAATGATTCAGCTCCAATTTTGCCTCAACACAATAAATAGCACGGTCCAGGACTGACTAAGTAATGGGTGAATTGGAAAATTTTATTTGCACAGTTTGTAATCCTAATTTGTGTGCTTGCTCTGTAGTCTTCCGTTTCCTGTGGATGAGAGGCAAGGGGCTGACGCAGCGGGAGATGTTGCAGGTCCCAGGCCTCCACCCTATGGAGGGAAAGGCCTGAGCAGAGAACAGAAGCAGGGTCTAGAGATGGTTAAACAAGTCATGACTTCTCTTGATGAAGATGATGGCCTGGATGAGGTCTACACGTTTAGGTATCGGGGGGCTGGGCTACACTGCAGGCTGAATACACAGACAAAGAGTGGATTAAAACCATGCATGTTTGAGTGGCTCTGATGTGGGCTTTTTGTTTTTTGTGGAGTAGTGATGCTATAGAGAAGCTCTCCAGCTTTAAGCGTATTGAGAGACGCCCGATGGCCTGGCCTTGTCAGCTCACCATCGGCAGCTCCTTTTCCATTCGCATCGTCGGATACAAAGCTGTGAGTTGTACCCAACTTTACGTCCACTACAGCCATTAATGGTAGAACTAAAATGGAAGCTATGGCCATGTTGGTGTTTACATAGTGTGGTGTTATCGTACATTGTCATTGGATGTGAAGCATTCAGGAGCTGAGTTTGGGGCCTTGTTCTTGGCGGTCTAGGTGTGTGAAGAGAAGGTTAAAAAGACATGGGCAGTGGTGGATGCTGAGAGTCACCAGAAAGACGATGTGAAGAGGGAGACTGTCTACTGCCTCAATGACGACGACGAGACTGAGGTGCAGAAGGATGACACTATTCAGGGTGAGGTCATATTTTGGTTAATGTCTTATTTAGAATGCACTGTATTTAATGAATCCTTAATTTCAGTTTATAGAAGTAAGGCAGTTTGTTTGATTTCAGGGCTTTGTTTGAGTTAGATTTGTTGCATCATTTGTACTTTAATGATGTAAATAAACACAGTAATAATGTGTTTCCATGGTTAAAATCGAGCCCTGTTACTTATCAAATCGGACCACACCTGAGGCTGAACGTGTTGAAATTAACAGACAGATCGCTTTAAAAAATTCAAATGCATTCAAATTAATTACCTTTTCCATGAAAAGACAGTTAAGATTTGTTATTTAACACAGTTGATTTTGCTTCCTATATTTTGATAGGTGACAAACAGAGTATAGTATTAGAACCAGTCAGAACTGTGTGTTTGGTAAGACCCGTGATGTTCTGTTAATGAATGTTCATGAGCTTGTACGACACTCATAGCCCTACACGAGGCTGTAAAACTGAGCTGATTTCTCATGCCCTCTCTCACCCTGTCAGGTTTCCGTTATGGGAGTGATATTGTCCCATTCTCTAAAGTGGACCAAGATCAAATGAAGTATAAATCAGATGGAAAGAGTTTTGCTGTTCTGGGCTTTGCCAAGCAAGACCTGGTGAGATTTTTTTTTACCTCTAGATGGAGCACTTTCTCAGGGAACCCATATACTCTGCCTAGTGCCAAATTTGAAACAGAAGGTAGGAGTTGCCCTTGTAAAGTGATACTCACCAGCTCCTCCCAGTGTGGCAAGTTGGATCAACATAAAATAGACATGCCCTGAAGTCAGTAAAATAAATGTTGAAATGAGATCATAATAAAAGCCCTCTAATTATAAGATGCATTCCATCAGCTGTAAAGAAAAAAAAAACAGTTAAAGGCACAGCCACATTTATTTATGTCCTTATGTTTCTTGATTCGTACGTGTATAAACCACTCATTATACTTTTCAATGCAGATCAATCGTCATCATTTTATGGGCAGCCAGGTTGTTAAGGTTTTTGCTCCTAGAGAGGATGAGGTAAGGCTAAATTCACTTTCTTAAATTAAAAGTAGCTGTGTGGGAGTCTGTTGTATATGGGTATAGTCTAAAATACAAACCCAGTTTCTAGAAACTTTTGACATTCTGTGAAATGCACAAGTCTTTTGGACCATCTGAGACTGGTTTGGGCACCGAGAACTCATTAACATTTACACACAGAGTGTAGCGTGCTGCTGTCTCCTTGTGTAATAGTGTCAGATTGCATCTCTTGATGTGGAGGTGGACTCTGCAATGTGACAAGTTTTTTTTTCTAAAGTGCTCCCGGGTCTATTACGGAAGCATTAGATTTCAATGCTCGATGGTCATGCACTTCCACGGTGTCGCTCTAACTAGAGAGCGATTTCACAAAATACCCCAGCGTTTATGGAAATGGGGTTTGTATATTTGTAGCTTTCAATTCGTGTTTACATTAATTTTTCTAATAGTTATCTGTTAAACATGATTTTTTTTGTTTAGCGCTGGTTTCCAACTCAGTGTATGTTTTGATTAATGCTGCCTTTTGTGAAAACTCAGCATGCAGCTGTTGCACTCTCTGCTCTGATCCAAGCACTGGACAGCTTAAGGATGGTGGCTATTGTACGCTATGCTTATGACCGTCGCAGCAACCCTCAAGTGGGAGCTGCTTTTCCCTGCATCAAGGAGAAATATGAGGTATAATATAATATTTGACATATATGCCAAAGGAATGTAGGCCATGTAGTAGCTTTCATTTATCTTCCCTGTGGTCTGTAGTGTCTGCACTATGTCCAGTTGCCCTTTATGGAGGACCTCCGTCAGTTCCCTTTCCCCTCACTGGAAAACAACAAGAAGTTTGCTGCTTCAGGTGAGAGTTCTGTTTCTCTGTCTGTAGCAATTAGAAAGACAAAAATGTGTCTATGCAAGTGGGGCTACATGCAGTTGCAGTCATAAGTAGCAGATTCCTTTCATTTTCTTAATTTCAAAATTCTGACGTTTCTGCTGTGACTTGATTCTGATGATGAGCACATTTTAAGGGTTAAATATCTTTATGTACATTTTTAAAAGCCCCCCAAAAAATGCAAACTAAATTGTGAAATAAAATAAAAAGGCAATGGCTCAGCAGGTTAGTGTCGCAGTCACACAGCTCCAGGGACCTGGAGGTTGTGGGTTCGAGTCCCGCTCCGGGTGACTGTCTGTGAGGAGTGTGGTGTGTTCTCCTTGTGTCTGCGTGGGTTTCCTCTGGGTGACTGTCTGTGAGGAGTGTGGAGTGTTCTCCCTGTGTCTGCGTGGGTTTCCTCCGGGTGACTGTCAGTGAGGAGTGTGGTGTGTTCTCTCTGTGTCTGCGTGGGTTTCCCCTGGGTGCTCTGGTTTCCTCCCACGTTCCAAAAACACACGTTAGATGGATTGGGGACAATTAAAGTTTCCATAGGTGTGAGTGTGAAGAGCTCCTGACCCACCACCATCCTGAACAGGATAAAGGTTACAGACAAAGAATGAAAAATCAAAAGGCAATTTTTTTTGTCATTTATATTGCATTAAGCTTTTGAAACAGAGTAACAGAGAACAGATCATTGTTTATCAAAAGTCTTTAAAGATTCTTAAAACTGTTACCAAAGTGCAAATTTACCTTTCGCTACTCAGAGTCTCAGCTGGCGGCGGTAGATGCTGTCATAGACTCCATGATGCTGGTGGAGGAGGATGAAGATGGAGAGAAAGTGGACATATTCAAAGTCAACAACATCCCCAACCCTCAATTCCAGAGGCTTTTTCAGGTAGGAGGTCTAGGCAGCTAGCTCTGCTCTGGGCTACGCTCTGTTTTTGCAGAACTGTGCCTCAGATCAGCCAGGGTGCAGAGTAATAAACTGCTGTGCTTATTTTGAAATGTCTGAGATTTCTTGTTTTAGAAACCCAAAGGCTTTGATGGCTAAGCTTACTAGTTTTATGGCATGCGTTTGCTAGACCTGAATTTGTCAACACAGAATTTGACAGAGACCTCAAGAAAGTCATCTCTGTGTAGACAGCCTTCTGACTTAGTGCTTTTGTTTTGTCTCATTACCCAAGTGCTTGCACCATCGAGGTGTGAACCCAGGCACCCCCTTACCTCCTATAGACCCATGGCTAAAGAGGATACTAGACCGGCCCCAGGCAGTCTCGGCCCGCTGCCAAGCCCCCCTGCAGGAGATGAAAAAATGCTTCCCCCTGAAGGAGGTGGTGCGGAAGAAAGAGCAGAAGACTAGTGTGGACGTGTTTGGGAATGGGTAAGAATCTCTCCAGTCAGCAAGAAAGCCGCCAGCCTAATGTGTGAGAGATGAGTTGCATTGCTAAGCACTAACAGTGATTCAGCTTTAAAACTCCTTTAATTTATATTCATGAAAGCACCTCTGAAGACTGCCTTTCCAGACGAATGAAGACATGTCTTACAATAATTGATCTTTATACTAAACAAAGTTTTATGACAGTCCACAGATGTTATAACGAAGCCCATCATACACCTCTGCTACTAAACAGCTGTATGTGCTTTATATTGAGCTGTAAGCCTAAAGGTCAGTTCCCTCATTTGTCCTTTGTCTGCAGAGATGAGCCAAGTGCGAAGAAGCTCAAAATGGATGAAGAGGAGAAATTCAATCTGGCTGAAATTTCAGCAGGAAACGTTACCTCGGTGAGAGCTAAATGAGTTTCAGTCCGTTTTAATGACAAACGTCTGCTGATTGGTTCATTTTTTTTATCGGATATAATCTTAAGGCATCGCAGTCGTGACATGCTGTATTCTCAGAACAGAAAATCATGTTTAATGGAGTCCTAAACATTTACTTTAATAATCCTTTGTCATAGTAAATACGTAAAGAGGTGATGGTAAAATACGGACAATATCTACAGTACCAGTCAAAGGTTTGGACACACCTCCTCCTCATCAGTGATTGGTGGAGTAGAGCTAGTCACTGTATAGAACTGTGTACCAGCCCCTACCTCTGCACAACCCCAGTTACAGTCTCAGACACATTCAGAAGAGAGCGGTTCTACAGATTAACTCTCGACGAGGCCACGGCCGTTCACTGAAAACCGTTCCAGGTGACGACCTCATGAAGCCGACTGAGAGAACGGAGAGAGTGTGTGAAGCTTTCGTCAAAGCAACAGGGGGCTACTGTGAAGAGTCTAAAGTATAAAACATATTCTGCTTTGTTCAACACTTCTCTGTTTACTACATAATTCCGTTATTCCACTTTTGACTGGTGCTGTACGTTCACAACATGTGGAAAATGACTCCAAAACAAAGGAAACCCTCCCTGAGTGGGTGTGTCCAGTCATTTGACTGGTACTGTATATGTATACAATCACCATGAGTCTGTCAGTAAGTTCCTGATTATATTTTAAGCCTTAATTGACAGGATCTCCTGTATTTACCTTGTTGTGTTTCTCTTTAAGGTTGGCAGTGTGAACCCTGCCAAAGACTTCAGTGTTTTAATTCGGCAGAAGACCATTCCCTTTGACCAAGGTATGAAAAAGCACATGCTATCATGATTGTTTTTCTTTAAATATCTGTAATATTATAATTGAGCAGACTTCAATTTACAGGGTTGTGAGCAGTGAAAGTTCTCCAGAGAAGTGCTGTAATCCATTTGCTCTTACACAGTCTTTACTGAACTATAATCCAATCAGAACCGTGCATTTCTGGTAGCATATAATAGAAACAGATCAAAGGAGTTTTGTATTGTACTTTGAACCGTTTGTCTGATCTCAGATGAGAAACAAAGGTTCAGTGTCTTGCATTGGCACAGGAAGTTTGTATTCACGTTAATTTTATGGGAAGAGATAACTCCTGTTGTGACTTTTGTCCTGATGATGCAGTTCTTCATGGTGTAAGTCTTTCGGTCCCATTGACTGTCTTGTTTTTTGGGTCCTTGACAGCATGCGAGCAGCTAACCCACAGGATGGAGCAGTTGCTGGGCAACAGAAGCACTGACTACTACATGAAGACCATCACCTGCATTCAGGCCTTTAGGGAGCAGTCTGTAAAGGTGAATGCTAAGTTAAGGCTTAGAATTCAATTAGGGTTTATGTAACAGTCAATTACTGTTGACCCATAGCTGAACTAACACACATGCCGCCTAGAAACTGGTATCTTTGGCTAAGTTCTGCAAATGTCGCTTAATATACAAGCTTAATAGATTTGGTTTTCTTGCATCTGCACTTAATTTGCTAAATAAAGGCTTGAGGTAAAAATCATCTATGAAATTACATAATCACTAAATACCCTATTTAAATCTTTTTGTGGCATGCTCTCTCCTCTACAAGCATTTATACTCGTAAACAGCAGATGAGCTGTTTCTGGAATAAGCACTCAGATGAATAACAGGAATTTACATTCTGAGTGCGCCAAACACTCGGATGTTCGCGTTGACTGCTCGGAGTGTTCTAACAAAGCACAGATGTTCACACAGACTGGCAGATAAAAGGCACTTGCGCAGAGAGTTCTGCAACTTCGTACTGAAATGTGTTAATCACAGTTAATCATTATCACAAGTTTGGACAAAGTGGTAGCAGTTTTTTTTTTCTTTTCTTGTCTTTCTTTAACTGTACGAAAGATATGCTTGAGAAAGAGTCCAAAGTGGCATCAGTAGAGCAAGTGTTCTACATCTTTTAATATGATTCAGTTAAGGTTTGACTAATAGCTGTTTGGGCGGCACGGTGGCGCAGCAGGTACACAGCTCCAGGGTCCTGGAGGTTGTGAGTTCAAGTCACGCTCTGGGTGACTGTCTGTGAGGAGTGTGGTGTGTTCTCTCTGTGTCTGCGTGGGTTTCCTCCGGGTGACTGTCTGTGAGGAGTGTGGTGTGTTCTCCCTGTGTCTGCGCGTGGGTTTTCTCCGGGTGCTCCGGTTTCCTCCCACAGTCCAAAAACACACGTTGGTAGGTGGATTGGCGACTCAAAAGTGTCCGTAGGGGTGTGTGTGTGTGTGTGTGTGTGTTGCCCTGTGAAGGACTGGCACCCGCTCCAGGGTGTATTCCCGCCTTGTGCCCAATGATTCCAGGTGGGCTCTGGACCCACTGTGATCCTGAACTGGATAAGGGTTACAGATGGTGAATGAATAATAATAATAGCTGTTTGTTAAATATGTTGTCAGTTATTTACAAAGTTTAACTTGGAATTTCAACTAATGCTCACCGTACACTAGAAGATTTGAAAAGACTTTTAAAAGACTAATGTTTAACAGTCTCTCACGTCTGAAGACAAGCTTTTATTTAAAGATAATGATTTTGCAACAATGGGCTCTTGCAGTGACAATTATCAAGAGTTCCAAATTCATGATAATGGTCATAATATCATCATTAGACGTGATTTGAAGGTGGAGCGTCTGATTTCTGAACGTCTGATTTCTAGCATTATTTTTAGTCATATTAAATGTGTAGCTCTAGTGCTAAACTAAAGCAGGAAAGTCCAGTATGTTTGTGCTGATTACTTTTGTAATCAAAATAAGTTTGGAAGTTTTTTGCCAAACGGCTTTTAAAATTGAGCCCTTAAATTTTCCAGGCTTCAAATGCAGAACTTTTCAACAGCTACATGCAGTCTCTGAAGAAAAGTGTTCCGGACCGTAGTCTACAGGAATTCTGGAATCTGCTTGTTCAAGGTTTGTATTAATTGTATAAACAGTTTTCAACTTTTCAACTGAAGCTTTAGCAGACAGTCGGGACTATAACCAAATTTTGTTTACAGATGCTGTAACATTAATCAGCAAGGATGAAGTGGAGAACAGCACTGTGTCCAAACAAGAGGCAAACCAGGTGCTTAAAATGTTTTCCCTTTACTCCTCTGAAGAATACATAGTGTGTTGGTTTTTTTAGGGTGAAATAAGTATGTTCACATTTAAACTAAAGGGTTTCTCTCCCTAGTTTTTGATGTCTGAAGAGAAGGAGGAGGTGGCAGCAGCTCCTTCCCAGGATGATGCAGGAGATGTGGATGATTTGGTAAGCAGTGTTTGACATTAAAATAGAGTTTACCGTAAACGTTTGCGCTGGACATTGTGTGACATTTACTTCTCTTTTTTTACACAGCTGGACATGATGTGAACTTACAGCGAGCTGTCAGCTGGTTCCTTTTCATGTGTCTTCACTCATCCTCCTCATCAAAGAATCTGTTTTGTAAACTTCTGGAAAAGGGGGTACTTTAATCTCAAAACTCCATTATATTCTTAAATTTCAATGTGTGGCTCACAATTAGGTTTGTATTTTAAAACAGTTACATTTTTTTCTTTTCTCGGTACGTGGTTACAGAGAGTTTTCCTCTGATTGCGTGTTTTCTTAGCAGGGGTCATTCATTTAAATACTTGACTCCACAGCACCTCCACAGCCATCGGTTGTTAAACTACATGCTACATGCAAACTATAACTTTATACTGGAGCCTTGCTTTCTGAAGAGATAATGGAGCACTTTGAGATGAAACATTTCTTGGTTTCATTGCAAAATAATGTAAATACTTTTTCATACCGTTGTGTACTTTTTCTTCAATATTCATTGGATAAATAAAAGCCTTGATTGACTTTATTGGGGTGTTATTTTGTTTTAAGAATTCAGTGACAGTCCTGACTTTGAACTAGTCCGGTTTCCTCCCATCGTCTAAAACCATACGTTGGTATGTGGATTGGCGACTCGAAAGTGTCTGTGAGTGAATGTGTGAGTGTGTGTCGCCCTGTGAAGGACTGGCGCCCCCTCTAGGGTGTTTCTGACTTGCGCCCGATGAGCCACCACAATCCTGAACTGAGCAAATCTAAGCAAATGCCCAAATTCATTATGAGATCAAACCTTATATAAACGACTGCATGGAGTTAATTATTTTCTGAGACGAAGTGGTTGTTTTGGTCAGGTTTTTAATGAAGCCGTTTTCTGTTTAACCTTATTAGCATTTCAATGTATTCTCTGAGGGTGTTTACAGCTCTGGTTTTTGCATATTTCTGCCTACACTGAGTGAAAGGGTGTTTATTCACAAAATAATAATAGCTTGTATTTTGTGTCTGAGGTTAATTACTGAACAGGTTATTTGTCTTCATTTTAATGATGTATCAACAGCTTCCAAGCTTCATACACTATATATCCCAAAGTTTGTAGACATCCGTTATAATTAGTCAGTTCAATTCATTAGTCAAACAAGAGTTCAAATGCCAACACACAGTGTCTATGATGTCCATAGAAACCCTTAGAAGTAGCTGCCAAGTTCATGTAGCAATGGAAATGCATTGTTGTGGAGTTGTGTAGCTCTATCCAGTACCTTAGGAGTGAGTTAGTGGGGTGTTTGTGAACCAGAACTAATCATCTAATATCAGCTCCAGACCTCAGTAATGCTCTCATAGCAGAATGCACTCTAACCCACTCAGAGATGTTCCAGCGTTCAGAGGAAACCCTTCCTAAAAGAGTAGAAGCTTTTACTTACCTTTTAATAACCCAGGTGTCCACAAACATTTGGGCATATAGTGTCATTTGAAATGCACCGTACGTCTAAGCCACCTACACATTGCACCAGCGAATGTAAAGAAAGTAATCAGTACTTGTTCTTCAGAGGATTCAAATAAATACACCTGCTTTATTACACACAGCTGCAAAGCCTATTGTCCACAATGTGAGCGCGAACCAATGTGAATATGTTTAAAATGAGGCAACTACAGTGAAGCTTAGCTGTAAATACAAATACAAAAACCCACTGCCAGATGATTTTAAAGACCCCCTCAAGTTTAAAACCTTGTTTACATGTCTGTGGTGTGGTTTATTTACTAGAAGAGGTGTCATGAGTGAAACAGTCATCTTTCTGAATGTGCTTCCAGTGAAAAAAAATTGCAAAGGAATCATTCAAACTAGTAAACATGTTTAAGTTTTGTTTTTTTTGTTTTTTTTACAAGAAAAAAGGTTTCAAAATCAATATATAAGTTCTGAAGATCAGGAAAAAAGAAACAGCATATTTTGATGACTAGTTGTTAGAAGCTACATTTATTTTCTGAACTATCAAGTTAAAATTAGTTCACGTGTCATGTGTCACAGACAGTCACCCGGAGGAAACCTACACAGACACAGGGAGAACACACCACACTCCTCACAGACAGTCACCCGGAGGAAACCTACACAGACACAGGGAGAACACACCACACTACTCACAGACAGTCACCCGGAGGAAACCCACGCAGACACAGGGAGAACACACCACACTCCTCACAGACAGTCACCCGGAGGAAACCTACACAGACACAGGGAGAACACACCACAATCCTCACAGACAGTCACCCGGAGGAAACCTACACAGACACAGGGAGAACACACCACACTCCTCACAGACAGTCACCCGGAGGAAACCCACGCAGACACAGGGAGAACACACCACACTCCTCACAGACAGTCACCCGGAGGAAACCCACGCAGACACAGGCAGAACACACCACACTCCTCACAGACAGTCACCCGGAGGAAACCCACGCAGACACAGGCAGAACACACCACACTCCTCACAGACAGTCACCCGGAGGAAACCCACGCAGACACAGGCAGAACACACCACACTCCTCACAGACAGTCACCCGGAGGAAACCCACGCAGACACAGGGAGAACACACCACACTCCTCACAGACAGTCACCCGGAGGAAACCCACGCAGACACAGGGAGAACACACCACACTCCTCACAGACAGTCACCCGGAGGAAACCCACGCAGACACAGGCAGAACACACCACACTCCTCACAGACAGTCACCCGGAGGAAACCCACGCAGACACAGGCAGAACACACCACACTCCTCACAGACAGTCACCCGGAGGAAACCCACGCAGACACAGGGAGAACACACCACACTCCTCACAGACAGTCACCCGGAGGAAACCCACGCAGACACAGGGAGAACACACCACACTCCTCACAGACAGTCACCCGGAGGAAACCCACGCAGACACAGGGAGAACACACCACACTCCTCACAGACAGTCACCCGGAGGAAACCCACGCAGACACAGGGAGAACACACCACACTCCTCACAGACAGTCACCCGGAGGAAACCCACGCAGACACAGGGAGAACACACCACACTCCTCACAGACAGTCACCCGGAGGAAACCCACGCAGACACAGGGAGAACACACCACACTCCTCACAGACAGTCACCCGGAGGAAACCCACGCAGACACAGGGAGAACACACCACACTCCTCACAGACAGTCACCCGGAGGAAACCCACGCAGACACAGGGAGAACACACCACACTCCTTACAGACAGTCACCCGGAGGAAACCCACGCAGACACAGGGAGAACACACCACACTCCTCACAGACAGTCACCCGGAGGAAACCCACGCAGACACAGGGAGAACACACCACACTCCTCACAGACAGTCACCCGGAGGAAACCCACGCAGACACAGGCAGAACACACCACACTCCTCACAGACAGTCACCCGGAGGAAACCCACGCAGACACAGGGAGAACACACCACACTCCTCACAGACAGTCACCCGGAGGAAACCCACGCAGACACAGGCAGAACACACCACACTCCTCACAGACAGTCACCCGGAGGAAACCCACGCAGACACAGGGAGAACACACCACACTCCTCACAGACAGTCACCCGGAGGAAACCCACGCAGACACAGGGAGAACACACCACACTCCTCACAGACAGTCACCCGGAGGAAACCCACGCAGACACAGGGAGAACACACCACACTCCTCACAGACAGTCACCCGGAGGAAACCCACGCAGACACAGGGAGAACACACCACACTCCTCACAGACAGTCACCCGGAGGAAACCCACGCAGACACAGGCAGAACACACCACACTCCTCACAGACAGTCACCCGGAGGAAACCCACGCAGACACAGGGAGAACACACCACACTCCTCACAGACAGTCACCTGGAGCGGGACTTGAACCCACAACCTCTAGGAGCTGTGACAGAGACACTACCTGCTGTCACCATGCCGCCCAATAATGGATTCAGTAAGTACATATTTTTTCTTACTTATTTTTAAACACTTAATATTAGTTGTGGTTTAAGGCTACGCCCACTGGTTCTAAAAGCTCAAAACCCTGCACATCCCATGTCTAATAAATAAATAAGCAAATAAGTCTGAAGGGGTGTCCTGGGTGTCAGTATTGGACCATGATCAGAAGATAATGAGTTTAATCACTTGTGGGCCATTCCATGTCATCTGTGGACTAGCATTCTTCAGTGTGGTGCTAGTTAATATGGTTGCCAATGATCTAACATGGCGTGTTGGGGGATGTTGAGCGTGTAGTGTCAAGTGATGTAATGCAGCTTCGGATCTTGAAGGAAGCTTCCAATCTTGTGGGTATTTGGGGATTTATAGCAAATGAGTGGAATTTACAATGAGAATGTTTGGTGTAACACTGGGTAAAACATTTGGGGAAAAAAAATCCCAGACTTTTTGCTTCATACTTTTCAGTATGTTTTAGTCTTTCAGCGATAATGTCCTAATAATACCCTGATACTACTTCATCTCATGTGTCATTACTCTCAGTCTGTGCAGACACCTCTGTTCTTACCACAGTTCTCAGCTTAATGAAGGAATAGAGCGGACAGCCTTAGAGAAGATGTGTTTTCTTTTATTTCTTCTTATTATTTTTCTTATTCGGATTTGTACTCCGCACATCTGCCATATCATTTTAATGTCTTCAGTGTGAGAAAATGTAACAACCTGTAATGACTATCATTTGAAACTTGGGAAGCAAAACAGGCAGCAATCTGATGTTCTCAATGTGATGTAGGCCTTTTGAAAAAAGAACATTAAAGGACAGTATAGAAGAGAGCTCAAGTTTTATGATCCGAGCGCTCCAGTGACTGTTGGCAGTTCTGGATGTTACAGCCTACTATTTGTCATGTCATCTTTAAGATTTGCTGCATATGAAGAGCATGTATATCCGAGGTCAAAGAAATCCCTGCTGCCGAATAACATCCCAAAGACACACAAAAAGAACTTCACCTGACAGTCTACTGAGCTGCTCTTGTCTTGGTGTGAGGAATGGCACGTGTTACAAGAGCTGAAGGAACCGACTTGATACTGAACAGTAAATATGGCAAATACAGGAGGCTGAGAGTAGTTATTAGACTGGTACATCAGGTTTACCATAAGCACTGACACTACCTTCACTAAAATGGAAGATGAGTTGTACCATTCTTTTTTCCTCCTTTCCTTCCCCATGTTTCTATATATGAACATTGAGATCAGTGTGCGAGGAAATTCATCCACATCAAACAACTCCCAGATACGATGCGCTAACAAAATGCGCCGCTGCAGCCCGTTTACTAGTGGAATGATTGATATCTTCTTCTTCTTTAAAAAAAAGAAGATATTAAACTTTTATAGTCTTCTCAAACAGGCTCCCCCTTCTCCTTCTTCGTGTCATTTTTTCAAAAGTACCGCAGCAAGAATGCGCTGACTTCAAGAAAAGTGTGAAGAGAAGTGGGCCACATGAACGCATGGTGAACTCTCAGCAACCCCCCTCTCCCAAGCAGGCTGTTATTGTACCTCCTGCCCATTGATATCAGCACTTCATGGATTGAATTATTCAGCGGTCAAACACAGAGGCCCCAGAAACCGGGTGGATACTGGCCTTTATAAAGAGCTCTCCGCTCAGCTTTATCGAGCGCCAGAGTGAACGTATCTACAAATCCTAATAAAACGGCAGCATCCATTTTCTATGGAAATCCATTTCATAAATTCATGCGCTTGTTCACAATGGCACATTTCAAATTTATTTCCTTTTCAGCAGGACGTGAAATGGCAACAACACAAAAATAATCCCAGAACACTGTTGTAAAATGTGGAAAAATTGGGAACATCTGAAAGAAGCACTTAATGGAGACCCAAAAAACTGAGACAGCAATGCCTTATTTTTTTACACACACGACAAGTGTAAGAGTCATCTTCAGCACATCTGAAATCAGAGTATTCTGTTGCCCTTTGGGAGAACCACTTCTGGCTGAAAATGTTCACGCAGTACAACTGCGGAGCGCAGAATGTGGACAGAAGAGATGTGACAACGTGGAGCTGCTCTCTCAGCGTTTCCGGAGCTGCTGATTGGCTTTGTGCTTTGTGATTTAAACAGAGGCAATTGCCCTCTGTTTACCCTCAGAAACTAGGCTGCTTTCATGCTGTTACACTCTGAAGTGTTTGCACTTGAGGATAAACAAGTTAGACATGAAACAGTAACGTGTGGCAGGCTGAGTGAGAGACAAAGCTGTAGTGGACAAGTACAGTATCCTGCAAAATCAGAGACCAGCTTTTATTTATGTAGCTAGGACATTTCATTTCGTTGTCTTTGAACTTAACTATGATTATGGATATTTTTCAGTTTCTTTATGTATGGTTAATATCCTATACAGGGTCTAGTCAAAGAGTCAGAGCTCCTGAATAATGATAAACATGTACTTAATGGCTGTTTTAGCCCAATATGAAAAAATGGCCTCTGAGTTTTGCACAGCAATGTACATAAAAATCTCCAGTGCCAAAACAGCATTGCCCTTACATCTTCTCCATTAAACCAATTCATGTTCAACCCTTCAGATAAGTGGGACACTAATGCCTCCGAAGCCCTGGTCAGGCCCATTCCACAACAAAATATGTGCTTTTGTTCTTTACAAGGCCTACGGTCTTTATGTTAGATATGATCACCTGTTTGTGCTTTTCTTGTTTTGTTTCTTTTTAAGTCTGTAATGGTAAGGCCTTGGGTCCGGTTTTGCTCACACAGTGGTAACTCTCATGACCAGTTCTCTGGGCTGGTGGCTGCTGTTGCTGGTGTTGCTCGGCTGACTGCGTAGCTCTAACGGTCGAAGATGGCTCAGGAGGTGGAGGAAGTTGTACGGACAGTGATGGTCAGTCATGGCAGCCCTGTTGCCGTGGTTATAAGAAGGGTCGTGTGATGCTGTGACATTTGGCGTATCAGGGGATGGTGCAGCAGCCATTAAAGATGAGCTAGAGGGAGATATAGCAGTGCTGGCCTGACCTTGCTGCTGTAGCAGAGACAGTGTCCACTCACTTTCACTCGCCTTCAACTCCTCACTGTCCCTCTTCTTATCATAGTTCAGCACTTTCCACTGCTGATTCACTGCCTGCCAGCGATGGAAGATGCGGAACACGGAAGGGCCCTCGTGGACAATCAGAGCTGGGAGAGATGCAAAAGAAAGATGGTTATGTACTACTCATTAAAGGAACACTACCTAATGTATTTACCTTTAAATGTACAGCTTCAAAGTCAGTGTGGTGCTTCACTCACCGGTAATACAGAGAATAAAAGCTAACCTGGGCTCAGCACTGCAGAAATGTGCTATGTACCCTTTGGAGGAGGGTAGGAAATGCACTCCATTTTAAAATCTGAAAGTCTGATTGCAGTCATAGCCTGGATAGTGTAGTATACAGTACCAGTCAAAAGTTTGGACACACCTCCTCATCAGTGATTGGTGGAGTAGAGCTAGTCACTGTATAGAACTGTGTACCAGCCCCTACCTCTGCACAACCCCAGTTACAGTCTCAGACACATTCAGAAGGGAGCGGTTCTACAGATTAACTTTCGACGAGGCCACGGCTGTTCACTGAAAACCGTTCCAGGTGACGACCTCATGAAGCCGACTGAGAGAACGGAGAGAGTGTGTGAAGCTGTCGTCAAAGCAACAGGGGTCTACTGTGAAGAGTCTAAAGTATAAAACATATTCTGCTTTGTTTAACACTTCTCTGTTGACTACATAATTCCATATGTGTTCCTTCATAGTTTTAATTTCTTCCACATTCATTTACAATGGAGAAAATAATAATAATAATAATAATAAAAAGATAAACCATTGAATGAGAAGATGTATCCAAACTTTTGACTGGTGCTGTACATTCACAACATGTGGAAAACGGCCCAAAAACAAAGGAAACCCCTCCCTGAGTGGGTGTGTCCAAACTTCTGATGGGTACTGTATATGTGTGTATATATATATATATATACATAGTTCACATGATACACAGCTGCATGACAACAAACAATTCATATATAGATCAGAAGGAAAAAAAACAATAATTCTGAGCTTCAGTTCTGTTTGCTCTTCAAATGTGTGGTCATTAATATTCTCCAATGATTCTTCTTCCTGTTGTGAAACAGTCCTGTTACTGATACCCAGTGACCTGGATATATCAAAGATTATGTACTAAACCAAGTGGGGGGTTGGCAACTACAATGCTTCATCTCACGTGAACATCAATAAATGACATAACAACTGATAATAAGTTTCATAAATTGTGTTTGGTACATTTTGGTGATAAAATGGCTTTAACAAGACACAAACCAGTAGAAACTGTGCACAAACACAGCAACTAGAGCTTACAACTCAGGTTAGTGTGCACTACCTTAGATATCACTAACAGCAAGAATGGGATACCACAGCTGGAGATAACAAGGTTCATATGCAGGTCGGATCCCAGTGAGAGATCCAGAATGAAACAGCTACAATATCTCTCATATTTCCCTGAATAATGCAGCACACGGTTATGTTTTGAAACAGACGGTTGGTAGGCAATGATATGCTGATGTAGAGCTCAGATTCAGCACTGCCTCCAGGAAACATTTCACTGAACCTGGCACAAGAGGAAAATGTAGAGAAACAACCCTTAAGTGGAACTGTGTCAAATGCTACTCAATTAAAACACAAGGTTTGGACACTTTATTGATTATAAGTATATGTATTTGAGTAAAACTCATGAAGTACTCGTGTATAAATGTACGGAGTAAATGTTTTAACGAATAAATGTTGTCTTTTTGGCTTTATGTGTTGTTGTGTGTTGTGGCCAGGGGTGGATAGTAACGCACTACATTTACTCTGTTACATTTACTTTTGTGATAAACTTTACTTATAAAAAGTTTAAATGTAGCATGCGTTTTACTGATACTTGAGTAAAACTGTGAAGAAATAACGGTGGTTTTACTCCGTTAAATTGAGCTACATTCTGCTCGCTACTAGCTACTTGTTTCTATTGATCCGTCCAAGGCATTATCTCTTTGTTTTGTTTTGTCGAGACTTCCACCAGAGGCTCTGTCACATGACGGCGTCTCACCAATCAAACAGAGCCAAGCCGTCACGTGACAAACACAAAATCCCCGCGGAAATCCAGTACAATGACAGAGACAACTGTGTTAAGTTATGACTGCCTTGTTCTTCTTTGTCATCTCTACTTTGGGCAGATTTATTTCTGTTTCTCTGTAAAGATTTAATTTATTATTGTTTTAGTGGTTTGAGAGATATTTTCAGGCTCTGAATTTGTTCATTGCTGTTTTATATTTATATTCAGGTGAATTATTTGACAAAGAGGTTACTCAGCAGTTACTCGGTACTTGAGTAGGTTTATCACTTCCTACATTTTTACTCTTACTCAAGTAATTAATTGGGTGAAATACTTTGTGTTCTCCCTGTGTTTGTGTGGGTTTCCTCCGGGTGACTGTCTGTGAGGAGTGTGGTGTGTTCTCCCTGTGTCTGCGTGGGTTTCCTCCGTGTGCTCCGGTCTCCTCCCACAGTCCCAACACACGTTGGTAGGTGGATTGGTGACTCGTGAATGTGTGTGTGTGTGTGTTTGTGTCTGTGTTTGTCCTGTGTGACTGAATTATTAATTCTAAATTGTATTGTCTGCTTTTAGCAATTGTGGACATGCTTTCCTATGATTTTCCATCTGTGAGGAGGTTTTGTTCCTATTCACATCCTATTTTACACCCTCCTTATGATATAATTACTGTAATACACAGCTTCTTGTTGCTAATTATATAATTAGTGTAGTGACAAAGTATAATAACTTTAAAAAATAATATTTTTCAGCCCTAGATTCGGGTTCAGGTTTCTTTGCATATTACGGAGTAGCAGAGAAGAATATCTCCATGCCTTTCGCTGAGTACAGTCTTAGTCGACACTTTCGTTTGGAGTCAACGTGGCCTGCAGACTGCCACGTTCATCTCAGCTGAGTGGCATTAACCGTCCACAGCCAGTCACATCACTGCAGAGTTCAGCGCTCCTCTCCTCATCCATGCAGTCATTCTCTCATCCTCCTCTCCTCACACTTCTCTTTTAACTTGACAGTTAACCTGCCTCACACACTCAGTGCAGTAATTCCCACTTCTCACTGTTTCTTTTTTTTTTTCTTTTTTGGTTTTGCACGTGTGTGTGTGTGTGTGTGTGTGTGTGTGTGTGTGTGTTTGCATATTTGCTATTCAATGCATATTTAGTATTCTATTAAACTGCTTTTTGACTTGAGTGGAATATATCAAGAGCCAGGAGACCTCAGAGCCCATATGTAATTTACACCGACGGCTCAGAATCATTGGAGTGAGTTTTCAGTGACGATGCCAAGTTTATACCAATTATGTTCTGGGTGTCTCTTTGTTATTATTTTTTTAATAACCCTGGGTTTGTTTTGGATTTCACAACAGAAAACAAGAGTATGTTTCATCAAGTGGAAAAAAAAACCTCTCATAAATTCATATAAATAAATACCTCACTTTTAGCTGAAAGGTTAAATATACAAAAAGATCTGAAGGATTTAAAATGTGTCCAAAAGTATCCGGACATGTTCGTGTAGGGTTTGAAAGCAGTGATCCAGAACTAATCCTCCATCATCAGTACTTGACCTCACTAGTGCTTTAGAGGGAAAAAAAATTGATTTCAGAAACAACACGAGAAGAGCAGCTGTTTAAAATCCTTTGGAAATCAATGAATAATAAAGTGAGTGGAACTCTTCTTGTCTTCAAGCCAAAATATTGCTAACTTTAGTTCAGTGTCAGTTGAGAATATTCTCTCTCTCCCTCTTTCTCTCTCTCTCTCTTTCTCTCTCTCTCTCTCTCTCCCTTTCTCTTTCTCTCTCTTTCTCTTTCTCTCTCTCTCCCTCTCTCTCTCTCTCTCTCTCTCTTTCTCTCTCTCTCCCTCTCTCTCTCTCTCTCTCTCTCTCTCTCTCTCTCTCTCTCTCAAACTGAAGATTTTCTCTGCCCCACATTTGATAGCTAACACTGCTCATGCACAGTTGAATACAGCTGAACTTAAACCTTAATCTCATTTAGTCATTTCATTTCACACTTTCACAAGTGCTGATGGATGAGAAGAATAAAGCCACAACACCCTCTCGTCTACATCTCATGATTATGCTAAAAAGATGTAGCAGAAAGCAAGAGATTGTTGGTTTCTGTGTGAGAGCTCCTTTGGTTCTGAGGTGACTGTGGCTCTAGACGTTCTCCAAGTCACATCCTTTAAGGCAAGACACTACAGGACTGGGCTTTCAATCTGTCTCTCTTTTAACTTTTTTACCTTATTTTTTTTTTTAGAATTATGAATTAATACAATGTCTTTTTTTAAAAAAAAAACATCAATGTAGTTCTGTTTATTGCCGTGTGTTAAGACAGTTTAAGTCTATTCTTGTTCATAAGTTCCAAAAGTGAGCAAAGTTAATGAAGGCTGAGCTCGTCCACCTTTGCCACATGCACGAGAATCTAACTCATTCATTCATTCATTATCTGTAACCCTTATCCAATTCAGGGTCGCGGGGGTTCCAGAGCCTACCTGGAATCATTGGGTGCAAGGCGGGAATACACCCTGGAGGGGGCGCAAGTCCTTCACAGGGCAACACAGACACACACACATTCACTCACACACTCACACCTACGGACACTTTTGCGTCGCCAATCCGAGAATCTAACTGCATTATCCAAATATGTCTTTTACTAATGAATGTGCTAGAAATCCCCCAGTCCTCCCTAGGTAATGTAGGTCTGAAGCCCTTTCTTAAACCTGCAGCTGTACCTTACGTACAGACTTAATAATCCCAGTGTCTTGAAAGATTGAATTCATAATTGCCAGCTTCATATGAAGGAAGGACTTCCCAGTCTATTGCTCAAAGATGAACTGAAAATATCCTGAAAAATATTTGAATATAGTAATGCCCTGCATAGTTTTAATTAAACAATAAATCAATGAGATTCCAACTGTTTGCTTTGTGAATTCCTCTTGCTTAATTTCAGTCTTCACACAAATAAATTAACACTGTGTTAAAGAAGTTAGAAAATAACAAATTGGTTAAAAACATTGCACTTAAATTGACCAGTAGATATTTGGCTTTTCTTTTCTATTCGGGAAAAATGGGTGTTGAAATGATGCTTTGAATTTATTTCATTCAGGAGGTAAATCATTTCCACATCAATAATAAACCGATCAACCTTAACATTGACATAGTCGACTATACAGTGACTAGGGCACAGTTTCGGACACAGCTTCAGTGTTTAAAACCTACAGCAGCACTGCTGTGTCTGATCTACTTTTACCAGAGCGACACACACTAACACACAACTGCATCAAATTTAAATCACTAATGATGGCCTTCAGAGTATTCACTGGTTCTGCTCCCATCTTCCTCAATAGACTCTTAAAACCATACGTTAGCGCCCGCCCTCTCCGTTCCTCAAAGGAGCGCCAACTAACACGACCAACCCCCCGTACAGGTCAGTTGAGGCTATTCTCATCTCTGGTACCACGCTGGTGGAACGAGCTTCCAAGCACTATCAGAGCAACAGAAACCCTCTCCGCATTCAAGAAATCCTTGAAGACCCAGCTCTTCCGAGAGTATTTGTAGAAATTGTGCTGTAGTTTGAATGTTAGATCCTCTTTTGTAAGTTGCTTTGGATAAAAGCATCTGCCAAATGCATAAATGTAAATGTAAATGTAAATGTACATCAATGCCACTGCAGCACTGAGAATGATCCACCACCCAAATCATACCAGCTCTGTGTGGAGCCCTGTGGACCTCCAGATCATGGAAGGACAATGTAAAAGGAGGAAAATACGAGGCACAGGATGAATTACTTTCTATAATTTTAGAACTAATATAATGTTCGTATATGATTAATGAACAATGCAAATAAAGAGGTTCAATGTAAAGTTAAGGCCGATCAGTATGTATTCAGTAAATAACAGTCCAGACTCACCGATGCAGACCACATCCATGAAGCCATACATGCCATAACAGATCTGAAACAGCAGGTCCTGCCGCTGCCATTTGGCCGACGGGCTGAGAGAAGACCACACCAGCCAGGATATACTGGCTATGAGGAAGAGAGAGCCCAAGATGGCAGCTGCGATCTGGACCTTTTCGATCACCGTGAGGGAGATGGCCTGCCACTTAGAAAACAAAGACAATGTTGTTTTTCTTCACCGTGCAAGAAATTATGCAGCATATTTTGTCATTTCCAGAAACCTGGCACTGACCAAGACTTGATTTCAGAGGAACTCCTTTGTTTTTCATTTTTGTGTCAAAAGATTGAGATTTAAACACTGTAATTCAGAGAGGGTTGATGTGAAACGGTTAATTGGTTACACACTTACCGAGTGAGAGTGTACTGTAGTATGAAATAGTCTTTAGTATATTTTCGTTACAGTCCAGAGAGAATAATCTCTATTTTCTTTAAGATATTTTATCTTTTATACATTATTTAACTCTAATTTGACCAAGAATGACCTCTTTTTACACTTGTATATATTTGAAAATAAAGGAGGTTTTTTGGAGGTACTTTTGGTTGTATTTGGAAAGAAATGACATGGTGTGGCCGTGTGAAAGAAGGCAGTCACAGTCACATGATAAGCCAAAGTAGACAGCAGACAGCAGACAGAGAGTTTTTACTGTTTACTGCGGTGACTTTTCTTGCTGGAATAATCTTTTTCTGTTTCCAGGTATGGATATGTTAAGCTTCTACTGTGTTCGTGTTTGAGCTTGTGCCCTGGAGAGAGTCTGTGAGGCTGGTTAAGGTGGACACTCACCTGCAGGGGGTTCTTGGTGCTGATGGCAATGACCTGGTACTTATAGTAGCAGAGCTCACATGTCCAGGAGCCTCTCTCACTGATCCACTTAATCAGACATGGCTGGTGGGTACTGCGCACAGAGCCACTACAGCGACAGGGACTTAGCAGCTCCCCCTGACACACACACACACACACACACACACACACACAAAGGTTTTAGTGCTTTACTTAACAACCTTCTCCAGGCACAATTCTGCATTGCATTAAGTATAATTACACAAAATATATACATACTATTATTTTTTCACAAGAAATGTAAAACTTACTTTGTTCACACTGACCCATATAAAACAACACGTGTCTTATCTGTGGAGCCTTCATATAGTAACTAGTAGTAGTAGAAATTAAGTGTGGTGTGTTCTCTCTGTGTCTGCGTGGGTTTCCTCCGGGTGACTGTCTGTGGGGAGTGTGGTGTGTTCTCCCTGTGTCTGCGTGGGTTTCCTCCGGGTGACTGTCTGTGAGGGGTGTGGTGTGTTCTCTCTGTGTCTGTGTGGGTTTCCTCCGGGTGACTGTCTGTGAGGAGTGTGGTGTGTTCTCTCTGTGTCTGCGTGGGTTTCCTCCGGGTGACTGTCTGTGGGGAGTGTGGTGTGTTCTCCCTGTGTCTGCGTGGGTTTCCTCCGGGTGACTGTCTGTGAAAAGTGTGGTGTGTTCTCTCTGTGTCTGTGTGGGTTTCCTCCGGGTGACTGTCTGTGAGGAGTGTGGTGTGTTCTCTCTGTGTCTGCGTGGGTTTCCTCCGGGTGACTGTCTGTGAGGAGTGTGGTGTGTTCTCCCTGTGTCTGCGTGGGTTTCCTCCGGGTGACTGTCTGTGAGGGGTGTGGTGTGTTCTCTCTGTGTCTGTGTGGGTTTCCTCCGGGTGACTGTCTGTGAGGAGTGTGGTGTGTTCTCTCTGTGTCTGTGTGGGTTTCCTCCGGGTGACTGTCTGTGAGGAGTGTGGTGTGTTCTCCCTGTGTCTGCGTGGGTTTCCTCCGGGTGACTGTCTGTGGGGAGTGTGGTGTGTTCTCCCTGTGTCTGCGTGGGTTTCCTCCGGGTGACTGTCTGTGAGGGGTGTGGTGTGTTCTCTCTGTGTCTGTGTGGGTTTCCTCCGGGTGACTGTCTGTGAGGAGTGTGGTGTGTTCTCTCTGTGTCTGCGTGGGTTTCCTCCGGGTGACTGTCTGTGGGGAGTGTGGTGTGTTCTCCCTGTGTCTGCGTGGGTTTCCTCCGGGTGACTGTCTGTGAGGGGTGTGGTGTGTTCTCTCTGTGTCTGTGTGGGTTTCCTCCGGGTGACTGTCTGTGAGGAGTGTGGTGTGTTCTCTCTGTGTCTGCGTGGGTTTCCTCCGGGTGACTGTCTGTGAGGAGTGTGGTGTGTTCTCCCTGTGTCTGCGTGGGTTTCCTCCGGGTGCTCCGGTTTCCTCCCACGCTCCAAAAACACACGTTGGTAGGTGGATTGGAGACTCAAAAGTGTCCGTAGGTGTGAGTGTGAGAGTGAATGTGTGGCCCCCCCTCCAGTATGTGTTCCTTCCTTGCGCCCAGTGATTCCGGGTAGGCTCCGGACAAAATCAGGAAAACTCTATAATGATATTGGATAACGTGTGTATATTCTTGAGCTAACATCAAAGGGAAAATTCATATTGATTAATTAAATGCCTTTTGAGCAAAACCTCAGACACAGGAGCTTTACAGGACAACGCAGAAACACATTCATGATTTATAATACTTTAAAAAGACATTTTCACACAAGGTAAATGACAGTTAATAGGTATATAGGAGTAAATAGGAGTGTAAATATATCATCTCTTTCCAAAGAAAACATGTATCTTCATGTTTGTGGATGTAGTTCACTGCGTTATCTGAACACAGCAGGTGTCCTTCAGAGTGTGTGAAAATGTCATGATGAATGGAGCGATAGAAATGCTTCAACCTTTAACAGAATTAAAATGACTGAAGTGAACTCTGGTGACCGATCCGTTTCCCAAAAAACGGTAATTGAATTGATGGGTGGTTACACCTGTGTTTACAGATTTTGGAGTAAATCTGCCAAGAGGAGAGAAATTCTTCATCCCACTTTCACAGTTTTTAGAAACTAAGCTCTGTCTGTTCCATCTGTGCCCAGCAGGCATTTCCATTATTTATAAGATCAGAACAGAGGACTTTCCAGATATAATTTCAGACTTAGTTCAGAACTACTGCACATACTTTATTGACAAAACTGAAAAAATAATTTCAGAAGCATCAAAGTCTCATTAAAATCAGTGACATTTCTTAGTAACTGATCACAGTTGGTGTAATTAGTGACGAAGACCCGCTGAAAAGCTTATGTAGTTTTCGTACTGAAAGCTTCTGTTAAAAAAAACGTGTTTTCATATCTTTATAAGTGTTTGCTTCAATAAGATCCATTAATCAGCATCAACAAAGTCCCCATTTTGGCTTTAATAACTGCTCACTTCACACGAGCCGTGGTGCCAGGTGAGAACGGATCTGGGAGGAAAGCCAAGAGTCTAGAGATTTACACATGGAACAACTGGATTCCTGTCTGCCGCGTATAATAACGTTGATTTAAATGAATGAATATAGATTGAAAGACTTGAGTTGGACTCATTCATTCAGGAGAAAGAAGGAGGTCAGGTTCTGGTCTTTAATCCTGAACACCAATGACCAGCTGAAGTGATAAATCCACGTTAAAACTCACCAGTCACGCACCCGCTGCCATGTCGACAGTCCATAACGTTGGTTTGTGATTTATTTTTTATTTTGCATTTTAGTGTATATATTAATCATTTAAATAATGAGCTCAAAAAGATCAGAATTGTATTTTCACTTCAGGTAATAAACCTATTACACATCAGGATTCAATGTACTATGAATTACCACATTGGAGAATACTTGAAAGTACAGTTCAGTAAAAAGAATTAAAGTATAACACAAGACAACATTTAGAGTAGCTGGAAATCCACTTACAAAAGCATATGTAGTAACACAAGTCTGTTCTTCACTCTCCACTCTCCCAGAGCTCTGCCAGAGCAGCTTAGAGCAGCCTGCACACCTCAGCCTCATCACTTATCTATAACACCATCCCTTACAAACTGTACAAACAGCAAACATATTCCTCCAGTGCCCTGCGATATAGAAAACATTCTCAAAAGAGAGCAGCATGTACAAATGGAGCAAGGTTTAGACTAGAGCCATATAACCACGAATGGACAGCCTCAGAACCCTTATGACACCCCCCCATGACAAAACACAATGCAATCTTTATGATATAACAATAAAAGCCTTGGCCTAATGGTTAGAGACTGGGTTTGGTACTGAAAGGTTGCCGGTTCGATCCCCAGGACCGGCGGGAACATCCACGGCTGTGGGGCCCTTGAGGAAAACACTGAACCCCCAACTGCTCCCCGGGTGCTGGGGGATAGCTGCCCATTGCTTTGGGTGTGTGTTCACAACCCTAGTGCACTAGTGTGTGTGTGTTCACTGCCACAGACAGGCTAAATGCGGAAGACACATTTAGTTGTACAGCAACAAATAACTGCACATTGAAATAGTCTAAAATAAACTAATCTAAGTGCTCACCGTAACATGTTTTTGCACTTAACTCTGTTCTTTCTAGGTATGAGCACTGACTAGTTTTTCCTTCTAGGTTTGAGCACTGACGAGATTATACTGTGTATTGCACTTACTATGCTTTGTTCTTTCTAGGTACCAGCACTGGCCCTTGTTCAGACAAGCGTCTGAGCTCAGAGGGAGTTTGGACCCTAACCCATCTGTTCTAGCGAGGATACACATTCTGCCTGAACGCTAAGCACTTTTGTGAGTCGCTCTGGATAAGAGCCTCCGCTAAATGCTGTAAATGTAACACTTAATTTAAACAAAGAAAGTATAAGGTATTTATAATGCTTCACACAACTTCTGTAATATAAAATCTGTTATCTTTATTTCTTACAATAAGCATATTACACTTAATCCTGGTGAACTAGCCAGTCGTTACTTTACTATACCGAAATACCATGACAATTCATTGTATTATTGTCATATCATAAAGTATCATAAAGATTGCATTGTGTTTTGTGTGTGTGTGTGGGGGGGTGTCATAAGGGTTCTGAGGCTGTCCATTCGTTGTTATATGGCTCTAGTCTAAACCTTGCTCCATTTGTACATGCTGCTCTCTTTTGAGAATGTTTTCTATATCGCAGGGCACTGGAGGAATATGTTTGATGTTTGTACAGTTTGTAAGGGATGGTGTTATAGATAAGTGATGAGGCTGAGGTGTGCAGCCTGCTCAGAGGGTACTGTGAGACTGAAGTGTGCAGGCTGCTCTAAGCTGCTCTGGCAGAGCTCTGGGAGAGTGGAGAGTGAAGAGCAGACTTGAGAGCAGGTGCTGCACAGTTGGAGTGGTCATCTCAGCCCAAACGCTCCACCTTCCTACCAAACAACATGAACACTGAAATACGCAGCATGCTCTCCCTCTGCTCTCAGGGAGAAAGGCACAGAGTGGATCAAATTTTAGTTCCATTTCTTCATTTTAGTTCTTGTTCAAAACAAAGTGGTTGTTGTAAACTTCTGAAGGAAAACACGGATGTAGCACTGAACCTAGGCATTAAGAGAAAAATATAAAAAGTCTCCTGGTTTCCTGACAGCACTTATTCACCATGTCTGCAGTTGCTTCTAAAATCATGAAACTGATTTTTTTTGGTGTGTTCACTGTTCACCATAGAGCTTTTTAAATATTCATGGGTACGGCTGTTCAAGCAGGCGACCCAGGAGGGCTACTGTGTCTATGTCTCCTGTGTTAAACTTGTTAAGACAAATTCCAACCAAACGTGTTGGTACAATAATTAAAATACTAATATTTCTGAATCTTGAATCTGTTTATTCAATAACCAGTGAACAACTGAATCCTTCCAGACCACTCTGACTAAGACAGGCATATAATTAGCATAAGGAGTCCTTGTAGAAAATGAATAAAGAGAACAACTAAATGGTCTCCGTTTTTTATGTGAAATCTTTCATTGCGATGAACCTTAGCAGCTCTAATTCTTTAAAATGGTGGTGATAAGTGTCAGGGGCAGAAGTGGGTCGTAATTTATTCGTTACATTTACTGGAGTAGCTTTTTGGATAAATTGTGCTTATAAAAATAGTTTTAATGTAGCGTACGTTTTACTGTTACTTGAGTAAAATTGTGAAGAAGAAGCTGTAATTTTACGTTACATTGAGCTACATTCTGCTCGCTACTCACTACTTGTTTCTATTGATCGTCCAAGGCACGATCTCTTTTTTTTTTTTTGTTTTGTTTTGTTTTGTTGAGACTTCCACCAGAGGCTCTGTCACATGACTGTGTCTCGCCAATGAAATGTAGCCACTAGCGACGTTCGACTCCGTTTCACCAATCAAACAGAGCCAAGCCGTCACGTGACCTCACACAAACCCCCAGCGGAAAACACAGGCAGAAAAGAACACCGTACAATGGCAGAGACTACAGCGTTATGTACAGACTTCCTTTTTCTTCTTGTTCTTATTCTTTGTAACCTCCACCTATTGATCCCATTGTTTCGTTATTAAGTTTTGTGGCTGAATTTAAATAATGTTTCTTTATAAAGATTTAATATATCATTGTTTTAGTTGTTTGAGAGATATTCTCCGGCTCTGAATTTGTTCATTGCTGTTTTATATTTATATTCAGGTGTATATTATATGACGTCCTGATTATTAAACAAAGAGGTTACTCAGCAGTTACTCAGTACTTGAGTAGTTTTTTCACTTAGTACATTTTTACTCTTACTCAAGTAATTAATTGGGTGACTACTTCTTACTTATACTCTGCTCTTACTTCACCCACTGGCTACTCGACCCACCTCTGGTCAGGGGTCACAATGACCACAAACCAAACATAATCATTTAGTCTTATGTGTTTTATATCTTTGTTGTCCAAAGAAAAACCTGTAACTCCATTTGAGTTAAAATCATTTGAACATAGCAGCTGTTCTACTCATTGTGTGAGAATCACATGATGAATGGACCAACAGAACAGACTTTTTTATTTCTTTTACACACACTTCAATTAAGAATGAAAAGATTGGAAGTAAATTAAGAATGTTTTGTTCTTCTATTAAGTTACTATATGTTATAAAAATAAAAACACATTTACAAGCTGTGAAACCCTTTTACAAACAGCCAAAACACTTTTACAAGAGTCAGATCTGATGGAAAGGGTAGGTACAATGACAGGAAGTGCTGCTGACGTTTGGCTTTGTGGGGAAGACGTGAATGGAGTTTGGGAGGGCAATTTCCAACCATGCTTTGTCAATTTTTTTGGAATCATTTGAGGCACACTTTTGTTTTTCATGTGGGAAGCCTTTAGAGTTTTTAAAAGAGCAGAAAGTAGAAGGAGATGCACCGGTGACGTCTATATCACCTGTAAATATTACCGAAGGTAAGTGGACTGTAAATGCTAGCGATGGACAAAACATGGTTTGAAATTACACTCCCAAACTCCATTCGCTTCTTCCCCGCGAAGCAGTTTGACTGACAAACGTCAGCAGCACTTCCTGTGTATTGTACCTACCCTTTGTGTCAGATCTGATGTTTGTAGAAGTGTTGTGGGCTGATAAAAGTGTTTCACAGCTTGTAAATGTGTTTTTGTTAATTTGGTATGCCCTTCTCGGCCACCGTAATACGCAACGCATTTTAATATGAAATGGTGCTAAAGTTTGAAACTAGGTTTTCTTTGGAAACTACACTGACACACAGCACTCTGCATGTGTCCCTCACTTCAGACACCCCTTACTTTGGATTCCTTTCAACACCGCTGAAGTGTTATCACAGAAAACCCCAATTGGTTGTTTAGCCACTTCTCGTAAGTGAGATATACAATTGTGAGAACCTTTCTGAACTTTAAAGAACATAATAAAATACAGATCTCTTATATCAATAATAGTTTTTCACTCTACTCTGACATCCATGCCAAGAACAATTTACGAACCTGTATTTGTAAGATAGTGGTGATGGATGGGGTGTGACTCGAGTGGCAGTAAAGTGGGAGTGAGAGCGAGTGCAGGAACAGGCTCGTCTGCAGATGGACGCGGTTGGAGAAACTTGGCAGGAGAGCGTGAGGAGAGCTGAACTGACCAATGGGAGTGCGGAGGCCTAGGGGGAGAAAGGGAACCAAGCCAGACGCCCAGGCTAATCCACCTCCAAGTGCTTGGGGCAGAGAATGAGCAGCAGCGATCAGACTCTCATTACAACAGTGGCAATCTGCTTGCCGTACACTTGCTCACTCACGCCATGAAATGTCCCTGACAAGTTAGTCAATGTCCTACAGCAACTAAGGCAGCTTTCAGCACAAATCTGCAAGGAGACATCGATGTGACCTGAGATGGGCCTGTGAGAGCTTGTGATGCAAATGGCATAATCTCAAATGTCTCGCTTTAAAAGAACATTCAGTGCCTGTGAGAAGCGTACTCCGCAGGTAGCAGACACGTTTAACCCAATCTGTGTCACTTCTGGCGCTCACGGCTCGGTTATGGCACCAATAAGTGTTGTGTGGACTGGACATAGGTCAGCGGTCATGAGCTGGGCTTGAGTTACAGCACGTGTTGTGGAGGCCTGACTTTTGGTCCACTACACACCTCACATTGTAGCTGAACTGAGGCGGCCAGTCTAACCCTGAGACAAATGCACTATTTAAGGCCAAATGTGGGACTTAGGAGAACTGCAGATGTGCCACATTTAGACCAATCATTCATTGCTGCCTTGGTCAAGGAATGGCTCTATATTTGTGCTGAACTTCAAGGAAACACTGAACCTGCTCTTAACACTGTTTGTATATGTGTCTGCGTCTGGCATGATTACAAACTGCAGCCTTCATCTGAATGGACAAATGCTTGTGACCATTGGATAGAAGCCAGATATAAACACCTATCTAAAAATACATTGATGCATAGAAACAATGTCTAAATAATTGAGTGAAACTGATGGTAGAAAAAAAGAAACTGTTTTTCCTTTCTTTAAGTTCTACACAATCATCCGCAGTAACAGTCAATCTTAGAGAGACAGAGGAAGCTAACCATTTTAATGCACTTTCTTTGAGGTAATTGGCTGGTGCTGAAAAAACCAAAACCCCTGAAGGCTGCAAGGCAGATGTATTGCCGCATTTAAGATTAGTGCAGGTTAAATTATTCAAATTCTTTCAAATTACTGCCTAAATTGAATTTTTTTTTTACCTCACAACGTGAGATGATTTTAGTGACTAAACCCAGTGTCTTTTCTGAATCTCAGTCTGAATAAAAAGTGTCTGTGAGTGTGTGTGTTGCCCTGTGAAGGACTGGCGCCCCCTCCAGCGTGTGTTCCCACATTGCGCCCAGTGATTCCGGGTAGACTCCGGACCCACCGCGACCCTGAACTGGATAAGGGTTATTATTAATTCATTATTCATTTTATATTCATTTATTTTTTGTATAATTTTCTATATATTCTCCAAAAATAAGCAAAAATACAGGAAAGGGTTAAAAATGCTAAGGAAGATCAGTCGTTGTGTAATTACAGTAGCATATGTCAAATTAAATGTTATCTGGTGGGTCTAACAGAAAGTCTTGGGCCCTCGGGTCACAGCCTGGCCAGCTTTGTCCTGCACGCTGAAGATCTCTGAGAAAGATTGGTCTGTTTGTTCTGTAAATCAATGTCACTCTTCAGAGATATATCTGCCACTTCAAAGAAGAGATATGAATTGCATCTGTCACGAGCCACAAAAGAAATATACATCAGGAAAGGGCAGCCTTTGACTCTTAATAGTGCACAGATGTGCTTTACAACAAGAGGAGAGCCCTGAGCTGTGCTGAAATAAATAGATTCTTCCATCACTGCTTTGTGTGTAAGAGCAGAGGGTACAGTGACGGCAATTTAATGTGGCAGTAGAGTGGAATTCAGCTTCACGTTATTGAGAAGACTGTGGAGTGGAGACAAGCGTCCTCTGGATTTCTGAATGTACAGTAAAAACTGCAGTCCACCTTAAATGAACCTCCTGAAAAGCGAATAATGCAATGGTGATTATAAATTGTGTAGGAAATATTAGTGTAAAGACAGTGCATTTGATGAGAAGCAGTGGAGCAGTTTTTACGTGTTTACCAATGTGAATGAGTGAGTGAGTGAGTCAGTGAACGAGAGAGAGAGAATACGTTTACAAGACAGTTCCATAAGACTGACGCATCTATTCAGCAATATTATAATTATTTATGCCACTATCACTGTTATATTAATATTATTGCCTTAATCCCCTTACGTCCATAACAACACTGTAGCACACTGACAGACTTAAAGGTGACATTCACGATTTTAATCAAACGAGAGCAAAAAGAAACAAGGCTAGTGTAGCTGGACCTCCATTAGCCACATAGCCGTGGTCACAGAGGTGTTTGTGGCATTTCAAAAACAGGAAAAGCCCAAATAACACCCCCTTGTCATTGGAAGGTGTGGAGAACTAATGCCACAAAATGGTGCCCCCTCCAGGGTGTGTTCCTGCCTTGTGCCTAATGATTCCAGGTAGGCTCCGGACCCACCGCGACCCTGAACTAGATAAGAGCTAACGGACAACCAGTCATTCACAGGTCGACACACACTCACACCTACAGACAATTTTGAGTCTCCAATCCACCTACCAACCAGTGGCGATTGCTCTAAGACTGCAAGGGAAGCTCAGCTTCCTCTAAAATGTCAAAAAATAAGTGATCAAATATATACTGTTGTGTGTACATGTCAGTGAATAAATATGCACTACAACACGCTCAACTTTTGTTCAGAATCAGCTTCTTATCACTGGTAAAGACGCGTCTTTCCTCTCAATCATTCCCGCAGTTTAACAGTGATTTAAACAGTGAGGACGCTGAGCGTCCACAGAGTTCAATAGCGAAGCAGCGAAGTGCAGCGAAACGAGACGAGTCATTGGATAAATGCTGGACTTTGTCCCGCCCATCGGACGCTGAGCATCTCTGGGGGTCTATGGGGCAGTGGACTGGCCTCGGCTGGCCCGGACGCTCAGCTTCTGCATGATGATTGGATGATCTGTCTGAGGCCGAATCCCTTTTTGATTGACAGCGAAATGAGCGAATCAGCGATCCTTTGGTGTAAAGATCCATGGGAGCACAGGCGGACAAACTTCACATGGGCCAAGGCCGTTTAAGCAGCCTAGCTCTGCTGGCCATTGAGAGGACACTAGTCAAGTCCCTGGAAAAGACGCCTTGTTGGTACGACAGGGTCACAGATCATTTTCTTGAAAAGGAACGAAGGGGAGAATTTACGTATAAATAAACCGACACATTTTATGATGTAGGCCGAAATTGAGCTTCCCCTCCTTGAAAGACCAGCATCTGCCACTGCTACCAACGTGTGTTTTTGGAGCATGGGAGGAAACCGGAGCACCCGGAGGAAACTCACGCAGACACAGGGAGAACACACCACACTCCTCACAGACAGTCACCAGGAGGAAACCCACGCAGACACAGGGAGAACACACCACACTCCTCACAGACAGTCACCCGAAGGAAACCCACGCAGACACAGGGAGAACACACCACACTCCTCACAGACAGTCACCCGGAGGAAACCCACGCAGACACAGGGAGAACACACCACACTCCTCACAGACAGTCACCCGGAGCAGGACTCGAACCCACAACCTTCAGGACCCTGGAGCTATGACAGAGACACTACCTGCTGCACTCACCTGAGGATATTAACTTCAATGTTGTTTTAACTTCAATGTTCCTCAGTCTCTTTAAAGATGTTTTGTGACACCCTCAGGTTGTAAAAAGTGTAATACAAATAAAATGTGACTTGGCTTGTTTGTGACAGAGCTTCTCCTTGTGTTCACCCATTCACTCTCTTTTGTCACATATCTTCAGATTTTTGAAACCTCAGAGAACTCTGGTTAAATCAGAAGGCAGAAATTTGAGGGAAATTCTTAAATAGACAAATGCAAACAACATTGTTTTCTTTGTCCTGTTCTGAAGTAAAATAGAAACCAAACAGTGTATGGCATGACAGCTAATGCATGTTAAATAACTAGTGGCTGTTGTATATAAAACTAACATTCTTGTGTCATCGTGTCTAGTGACAGACTGGAACGTCAGCCAAACTGTGTGTGTCTGTGTTAAACCAATGGGACGAGGAATGCGTTAAAGAAATGTAAAAGGCAAGTATTCACCTGGGAATACCGTTCTTCTTTATATTAATTATTTCTTGAACAGATTCTGTTCCACTCCGTCCCTTTGTACAAGCAGCAAACAACAGCTGCTGGATAACAATGTGGGTTTTTATTCTTTTTGGGAATGAGAGTCTGATAGCTTGTCTTTTGTTAGGGGACTTTAATATCTCTGGGTTGTGTTACGTACGGTATACTGCTCCCATTTATATTCAAAGCTCTCACAGCAAATTTTGTGCGCCTCCTAAATAACACATCCCAGGTGCTTCAGGTCACAGTGCCTTAATGGGAGGACACTAGGGAAAGGATTGGTTTGAAGTGTGCATCCCGCCAGCGTCCTCCTCCTCCTCGACTGCTTAATAAAACAGTGATATAGCGGTTGGATAGACACCACTGCGACTTTATTCATAGCACTGTGCATAAACCTTCCTCTGGGAATTTAAAGAGGAGATGGTAGACGTGACCCATTTTAGTTCATTTAATTCGATGATGGAAGAAACAAAGCCACATCTACTAGTGTAACCACTGTGGTCATTTTGATTGCTTTTATTTCAAATGCTTATTTTACATTATTACATATAAACGACACTGTGTGTGTGTGTGTGTGTGTGTGTATCGCCCTGTGAAGGACTGGCGCCCCCTCCAGTGTGTGTCGCTACCTTACGCCCAGTGACTCCAGGTAGCCTTACAGACAATAAATGAATGAATGAATATACGACAAAGCAGAAGTACCTGTATTCTTGGTTGTTTGGATTTTTAAATAAGAAACACATCAATAAAACACATATAAAAAACAACTCTGTAACAAAACAAAAAAAACCCAGAAATCTTACGTGAATTTTGCATAGTGGCAGATTTTTATTTTACTATGTTTTACCGACAGTGGAAAAAGCCAACTCATGGAGACTGAATGCAGTCAGTATGACCGCTTATGGTCTTTTGAGGTAGATATACTCAGTAAGGCCTGTGTTCTGTAATCCTTGTCTTAAAACAGAATCGAATCAGACAGGATCTAACCCAGTCAGAGATGGTGCAGTGGCATGAGTGTAATGTTGTCAACATTATAACAATTCAGAAGTGTTAAAAAAGTAGATTTTTTTATGTTAAACCTGGTTTATTTGTCAATAACAATGTCGGCATATTCAATGCGCTTATCAGTGGAGTACAGTATCCCTGGCCACTGAGTGGGGTCAGGTTTTGTTCTTTCTGGACAGGTGAGACCTGCGCTCAGGTAACAGAAGCTGACACAAAGCCTCAGACGCACCATCACACATCTCTAAGCATGGTTCAGCCTTGACAGAGCAGATCTTTCAAACTGTGTATTTTGTCAAAGGAGGTGAATAGCCTGCGTATTTGCGGAGCATAAACAAAGAAAAATAATGTCACTAGATTATTCAGCTCGCCTAATCTGAACTGAAAACGGGTTTGACCACCATGGTGTGGATGATGGTACAATAATTAAGACCCATTTCCTATAATGTCCATCCTGTCCGACAAATAGAAGCTCATTCATTTGTTCATTTTCCCCTTACTGCTTCATCCTGATCAGGGTCATGGTGGGTCCTCTCATTGGGTGTAAGGCAGGAACAAACTCAGGACAGGGCATAAAAATCCACTCAGATATCCCTAATTAATAAAATCTAATAAAAATAATGATCTGATAACTCTTATTAACTCTGATTAGCTAGAACCCTCCCCACACACTCCCTCCTGTGGAGAAATGAAAAGCACATTGTGGATCGGTTCTAAAACATGAGTGAATGAGGGAGGAGTGAGTGAGTGAATAAGGGAGGAGTGAGTGAGTGAATAAGGGAGGAGTGAGTAAGTGAGTGAATGAGGGAGGAGTGAATAAGTGAGTGAATGAGGGAGGAGTGAGTAAGTTAGTGAACAAAGGATGAGTGAGTAAGTTAGTGAATGAGGGAGGAGTGAGTAAGTGACTGAATAAGAGAAGAGTGAGTGAGTGAGTGAATGAGGGAGGAGTGAGTGAGTGAATAAGGGAAGAGTAAGTGAGTGAGTGAATGAATGAGGGAGGAGTGAATAAGTGAGTGAATGAGGGAGGAGTGAGTAAGTTAGTGAATAAAGGATGAGTGAGTAAGTTAGTGAATGAGGGAGGAGTGAGTAAGTGAGTGAATAAGAGAAGAGTGAGTGAGTGAGTGAATGAGCGAGGAGTGAGTGAGTGAATAAGGGAAGAGTGAGTGAATAAGGGAAGAGTAAGTGAGTGAGTGAATGAATGAGGGAGGAGTGAGTGAGTAAATAGGGGAAGAGTAAGTGAGTGAGTTAATGAGGGAGGAGTGAGTGAGTGAATAAGGGAAGAGTGAGTGAGTGAATGAATGAGGGAGGAGTGAGTGAGTGAATAAGGGAAGAGTAAGTGAGTGAGTTAATGAGGGAGGAGTGAGTGAGTGAATAAGGGAAGAGTGAGTGAGTGAGTGAATGAAGGAAGAATGAGTAAGTGAGTGAATGAGGGAGGAGTGAGTGAATGAGTGTGTGTGTGAGTTATATGCCACAATCTTGCTGCTTTACGGCATAGAAAGATGGCAACAAGGTTTCTTTAAAGGGGACATTTTATGTAAAACTCACTTTCTGAGTACTTTGCTATTTCCAGTCGGGTCTCTTCTGTTCCTATAACACTCCAAACATGGAAAAAAAACATCCATCTGTTTCCTGTGAGTCAGTTGAAAGATATGCTTCTATGAGCTGTTTGAATGACTCCCTTATTGTGACGTCACAATAAGTAAATTTGCATTTAACTACCCCTCAACTGTGTCAACATGGGATGCGTGGGGCGTGGCCAGCAACAGCTTATTTGCATAAAAGTGACATGGCCGTTAAACAGCTCGCTCGAAAAGGAACTGAAACTGGTGAGAACAGAGCTGGTGAGATCTCATTATGTAAGTAATTTTTGTGCAAAACACATGAAAATGTTTTGTAGCCCATAGACCTTTTCTAACGTGTTTTTCTATGTGCCCTTTAAATGAGCCACAATTAGCCTCTTTAAAAACCTTTATTCATTCATTCATCCATTATCTGTAACCCTTATCCAGTTCATGGTCGCAGTGGGTCCAGAGCCTACCTGGAATCACTGGGCACAAGGCAGGAACACACCCTGGAGGGGGCGCCAGTCCTTCACAGGGTGACTCACACACTCACATTCACTCACACACTCACACCTACGGACACTTTTGAGTCTCCAAAAGTGTAAATCAATAGACCTGTTTGTGATCTCTTAACGAACTTTTTAATTGATTAATAATTTCTGAGTCTTCATTATTATGCTGTAATCAAGGTCAAGGTTTTGGACTCTCCATTTTTGAACAGTGGCAGAGATACATTTTTTTTCTGTTCCTTTAGGAACCATGATGTTGTTTGTGGGTGTGAAGAACATTTAAAAGCAACGAGGAACCTCTGTGTAATGCAAAAGTTAATGAATTCATCCGTTCATGAATTAATTTGAATGTGTGTGTGTCTGTGTTGCCCTGTGAAGGACTGGCGCCCCCTCCAGGGTGTATTCCCGCCTTGCGCCCAATGATTCCAGGTAGGCTCTGGACCCACCGCGACCCTGAATTGGATAAGCGCTTACAGATAATGAATGAATGAATTAATTAATTAATTTTCAGTACCCACCTAATCTTATTCAGTGTTGGGGTGGGTCCGGAGCCAATCAGGAATGACTGAGCACAAGGACAGAACAAGCCCAGGATGAAGAGCCAGTCAATTGCAAGCCACCACACACACTCACACACATGGACACATCTGAATATCTTCAGCTACCAACATGTGGTAACTGGGGTGTTGTTTCTTCTCTTCATGAGTGGTGTGTTGAAGACAAAGAAGAAGCTTTCAGTTATAATTACATTTTTATTATGGGCCCTTAGGTGACCCGGAGAGAGTTTCAGCCAATTCTAGTTGCCTCCTCTCTCTCTCTCTCTCTCTCTCTCTCTCTCTCTCTCTCTCTCTCTCTCTCTCTCTCATGTTCTCTCTCTCTCATGTTCTCTCTCTCTCTCCCTCTCCCTCTCTCTCTGTCTCTCTGTATCTCTCTCTCTCTCTCTCTCCCTCTCTCTCTCACTCTCTTTCACTCTCTCGCTCTCTCACTCTCTCTCTCTGTTTCTCTCTCTCTCACTCACTCTCTCTCACTTTCTATCTCACTCTCTCTCTCTCTCTCTCTCACCCTCTCTCCCCCTCTCTCTCTCCCTCTCTCTGTCTCTGTTTCTCTCTCGCTCTCTCTCTCTCTTTGTCTCTCTCGATCATCTCACATCTGTCATGCTCTGGGACTGACAGAGAAAGAGAGCGGAAGACCTATTTTATGTGAGTTCTTGACCATTGGACCAGGGGCTCTCTAACTTAATTATTTCATCCCCCATGAAGACAGAAGCCATATGGAGTCTCAAACATTCAGAAACATATGCAAATATGGACAATACAATACACTTTAGGAGCACCGGAGGAAACCCACGCAGACACAGGGAGAACACACCACAATCCTCACAGACAGTCACCCGGAGGAAACCCACGCAGACACAGGGAGAACACACCACACTCCTCACAGACAGTCACCCGGAGGAAACCCATGCAGACACAGGAAGAACACACCACACTCCTCACAGACAGTCACCCGGAGGAAACCCACGCAGACACAGAGAGAACACACCACACTCCTCACAGACAGTCACCCGGAGGAAACCCACGCAGACACAGGAGGAAACCCTGTTCACTGGTTTCATGTAAAAAGCCCTGTGCTGCACCTTTCATTTTTAAGAGTGTAGAGATAAAGGGAAGATACAGTCTTGAATGAAGTAAATATATCTCTCACAGACTGAACTTTGATTACTCCGGCCGTGTGAAATGCTAAAGGGACCCAGTACTGGCTCATACCTGCTCCGGCCCTTGGAAGCATATCCTGCAGACCGGCGTTCCCTCGGCATAGCTGATGAAGGAGAAGCGCTCATCCCGCTTGTCTTTGGAGAAGTCCTCAGCAGCTGTGGGCCCCTCAGACCCTGTAGGACCCTCTGTTGAGGGGACGCTCCAGTGCTGGAGCTGGAAGCTGGTGTTGTTGTTATTAGCTGCATATGAGCACGGGTTGCCTTCGCTTTCACGGCGTGTGCCTGGTTGTCCGCTCATGGGGCTGAGCACGGGGGGCACCTGTGGAGCCTGAGGGTCCTGAGGGACCTGGGAGGACTGTGGCCTGAGCAGCAGCAACTTCAGGTCACTGAAAAGAACACAGCAGCGGCCCTTCAGCATGCCGGGGGCACAAAGTGTCCACCTCCAGTAGAAAAACAAGACGATCGAAAACAAGAAGTGCTGCTGGATACTTGGGTTTTGGAGAAACCTCTAGACTGCTTTCAGTAAGGGATGGATTTCTTGAATAAGAGATGGATTTTTTAAAGTATTTCTATCACTAGCTAAACTTGCTGGACAGGGATGTCACTTTCTATGTTTATATCTAATCTAACTTGGCTTCATTGCTGGAAGGTTCATTGTTGACTTTACCCTATATTCATTCCCACTTGATCTGAATGTAAGCAGGTGTCAGAAGCCATGAGACTCAAAGAAAAAACAGTGCTGTGTTGCAAATAATCCCACTCTCCGAGCACTGGTCCCTCAAATGATGACATAGCAATGCTTTAAGCAATGAAAAAAGAAACAAAGACATGTCAGACTTGTGTTTTCTGTGGCATAAACAAAGCCTAAGTATCCTCCAGTAAGCTTCAGTCCAGTCACTCCAATGGATTTCCAAATGCACTGCGTCCTCCCTTAATTTCCAGCTCTTCTGCTCTATTGATTTCCCCTCGCTGCATCTCTCTCACACGCTGGGGGTCAAGAAAACGTGGAGCTTCAGTGTATTTAGGCTCTCCTTCCTTTTTCATCCCGCGAGGCTTGGGCACTTCCAGCTGAACTCGACTCCGTCCTGCTCTTTCCGCGCATTCTGCCCCCCAGCGTCGTTAATTCGGGTTTAATTTAGGCTCGCTCAGCACTCCTCCTCTGTGTGAGTCCGGTTCGGTTTCCCCGTGGCGGGCTGCGGTACCGGTGTCGGTGCTGGTTCTCTTAGTTGTGTTCTGTTTCTCAGGCTATTTTGCTGTGTGCTCTGCTGCGGTTTCGGCACCACGTTTCCCCGGGACAGCTCCCCAACCGTAGCGTCACCGAACCTGAGTGACGAGCCTCAGCCCCGCCCCCCGACTCCCCACTCATCTTTCTGTAACACCAGCACAGAGCCAACTCTGCATGGAGAGTACCACATTGCTGCATGTCCTTCTACAGTGGTCTGCTGTTTATATATCACGGATATAACTGACCCTCTCAGCATTTTCATTTCGTTTTTATCATGACTAAAGCCCTTGGTCAGGCGTTTGTCACAGTGGAAGTTAAGGAGCCACCTTTATTTATGTCACTCCCAGTTAAATATATTTACACTGTAAAAACGTCTGTGAATTTTAAGGTGAAAAACTGTAAAAACCATGACAGTTAATGACTGTAAACTCTAAAAAGGTTGAAAACAGTTTCTGTAAAACAGTAAAACACCATAAATACTTTTATCAGCCAAAATACAATTTTAAAAATCTGTTTACTGTAAAAAAAAAAACATTATTTCACTGTTAAACACACAAATCATTAGGTACTCATACTCCAGCACTGGGAGGTGCTGAGACTCATTAGGGAGCTCCCAGCATGCCTTGCTTCTTCATATTTTCTGTGATTTT
The DNA here is from genome assembly GCF_029633855.1 of Hoplias malabaricus. Classification (NCBI taxonomy): domain Eukaryota; kingdom Metazoa; phylum Chordata; class Actinopteri; order Characiformes; family Erythrinidae; genus Hoplias; species Hoplias malabaricus. The sequence goes on along the minus strand of NC_089811.1, from coordinate 38,839,340 downwards.
CAGAGTTTTTTCTGTCTTTGAGACTTTTTAATTTTGGGTTGCAATTGGGTGATCATTTTGTGTGTGTTTGTGTTTCTGTGCATGTTGTGAGGAGATGTGTGTTGGTCAAGAAGGTTCACCCTCAGCTTGTGTTCCGAGTGCTGAAGTGGGGCACCCAGATACCGAACATTTCTTTGGTCCTTTCGGCAATATCTTCTTTTAAGGGACGAATGTACGATGCGGTTTGACTCTGTCTAAGAACTGCTATAACTCAGTCTCCATTCTCTCATTTGTCACACAATTTACCTGTTAATTTTATGGCAAAACAATGTTTCTTTGTTATTTTTATGTAAATACTATGGCTTTTTATGGGGTATATCTGTTTTTTTTTAACAGAAAAGTACTGTAAAAACAGTTCTTAAGTGTAGTATTTATGACTGACAAAACATGACCATATATATGGTATAAACCAAGATGGGCTGAAAATTAAAACAGGCTTCTTGAAAACAATATTATTAAAAGTTATTATTAAAAAAGAAAATGGGACTCTTAACAACTGTGAAAGATCTGCTGGAACCCCTAATTCCACCACAGTCAAATAAACAGCTTTTGAAATGTTCATCTTTAAGGGACAGGAGACCTCAACTCTTACTTTGATCTGAACTTTTATTGCGATTTGTCCATCCTTTCACTGTGGGACGACGTTAAATGCTATGGGTGTGAAAGGACATGTAGCCGTCAAGAAGCCATTATCGAGAAAAGGAAATACACATAAAAGAAGAACATTTGAAAGTCATAAATATAAACCTCTGTGGTCCTTAGAGCAATAGACCAGCCGCGCCAGAGTGAATGTGTTTGGGGTTACACCGACCAGCAGAAGCAGGAAATTACAATCACAGACTGAACTTTTAAGGTTTAGAAAAACATTAAATCATTCATTGTCTGTTAGCTCTTATCCAGTTCAGGGCGGCGGTGGGTCCGGAGTCTACCCAGAATCACTGTGTGCAATGTGGGAACACACCCTGGAGGGGCTGCCAGTCCTTCACAGGGTGACACACACTCATACGGACATGGAGGAAACCCATGCGGCAAAAGGAGAACACACCAAACTCCTCACAGTCACCCGGAGTGGGACTCGAACCCACAACCTTCAGGACCCTGGAGCTGTGTGACTGCGACACTACCTGCTGTTCCACTCCGTGTTCTCCCTGTGTCTGCGTGGGTTTCCTCCAGGTGACTGTCTGTGAGGAGTGTGGTGTGTTCTCCCTGTGTCTGTGTGGGTTTCCTCCGGGTGACTGTCTGTGAGGAGTGTGGTGTGTTCTCCCTGTGTCTGTGTGGGTTTCCTCCGGGTGACTGTCTGTGAGGAGTGTGGTGTGTTCTCTCTGTGTCGGCGTGGGTTTCCTCCGGGTGACTGTTTGTGAGGAGTGTGGTGTGTTCTCTCTGTGTCTGCGTGGGTTTCCTCCAGGTGACTGTCTGTGAGTAGTGTGGTGTGTTCTCTCTGTGTCGGCGTGGGTTTCCTCCGGGTGACTGTCTGTGAGGAGTGTGGTGTGTTCTCTCTGTGTCTGCGTGGGTTTCCTCCAGGTGACTGTCTGTGAGTAGTGTGGTGTGTTCTCTCTGTGTCGGCGTGGGTTTCCTCCGGGTGACTGTCTGTGAGGAGTGTGGTGTGTTCTCCCTGTGTCTGTGTGGGTTTCCTCCGGGTGACTGTCTGTGAAAAGTGTGGTGTGTTCTCCCTGTGTCTAAGTGGGTTTCCTTCGGGTGACTGTCTGTGAGGAGTGTGGTGTGTTCTCTCTGTGTCTGCGTGGGTTTCCTCCAGGTGACTGTCTGTGAGGAGTGTGGTGTGTTCTCTCGGTGTCTGCGTGTGTTTCCTCCGGGTGCTCCGGTTTCCTCCCATGCTTCAAAAACACACGTTGGTATGTGGATTAGAGACTCGAAATTGTCTGTAGGTGTGAGTGTGTGAGTGAATGTGTGAGTGTGTGTCGGCCTGTGAAGGACTGGCGCCCCCTCCAGGTAAGCTCTGGATCCACCTAATAACAATAACTAATTATTGGGTGGCATGGTGACACAAAGACCTGGTGTTGTGGGGTACCATCCCCACTTGCGGTCAGTGTCTGTAAGGAGTTTAATGTGTTCCCCCTGTGTCTGACCTGCTGGAACCCCTACAACCATATTGGGGGGCTGGCTATTTAGAATTGTCCAAAGGTGTGAGTGAATGAATGAATGTCTGAGGTGCTGTGCGATGGACTGGTCCTGGGTGTGTTCCTGCCTTGTGCCCAAGAACATAAGGTAGACTCCAGACCCACCATGGCCCATTAACTGGACAAATGGTTACAGACAATGAAAGAATGAATTAACAATAAATAATTAAATTATATATTAATGTGGCAGCTGTATATTTTTACTGTAATTTGTTCTTTGTGATTGTTGTACTGTTTGTAACTTGATCAAAACTGTTGCAAAATTTAAAAGTGACACTCACACTCCAGACAGGTGCGTAATTGGACCGAATGAGTGGGTTCTTGCTTTATTTTTTTTTTTATTTGTGCTACAGAAATTAAACTGCAGACTAGGCTTAGGGTAAGGTTTTCATTCATTCATTATCGGTAACCGCTTATCCAGTTCAGGGTCGCGGTGGGTCCAGAGCCTACCTGGAATCATTGGGCGCAAGGCGGGAATACACCCTGGAGGGGGTGCCAGTCCTTCACAGGGCAACACAGACACACACACACATTCACTCACACCTACGGACACTTTTGAGTCGCCAATCCACCTACCAACGTGTGTTTTTGGACTGTGGGAGGAAACCGGAGCACCCGGAGGAAACCCACACCGACACGGGGAGAACACACCAACTCCTCACAGACAGTCACCCGGAGGAAACCCACGCCGACACAGAGAGAACACACCACACTCCTCACAGACAGTCACCCGGAGGAAACCCACACAGACACAGGGAGAACACACCACACTCCTCACAGACAGTCACCCGGAGGAAACCCACGCAGACACAGAGAGAACACACCACACTCCTCACAGACAGTCACCCGGAGTGGGAAACGAACCCACAACCTCCAGGTCCCTGGAGCTGTGTTACTGCGACACCTACCTGCTGCGCCACCGTGCCGCCCCGTAAGGTTTTCAGTCAGGTTTTTTTTTTCATAACTCTTTATTGATTACTGAGCTTCTGGAGTTAACGTTTTCATTTACAGGGGGCATTCACTAATGTAATCAAAAAACACTTTATAAAATTCAGAGGGTGTTTATTCACCTTTTGCTGGCTCTCCAGTCTGTTTGTGTGCTCAAAATGTATAATGTGTTTACGAAGTCCCTGTGTCTGTAAATTAGTAAAAAACACACATGGTCTAGGTCTGGTACGCTAGGCTTTCTCTTTCTGCTCTTGGCAGAGGCATCTGAAGATTTGTAGACAATGGAGAAAACCCCAAACGTTGAAATGCATGAACTGAGATGAGGATGTTGCTCTATTCCTCCTTTATAGGTGAGTGATATTGACTTATTTTTGCTGTTTCGAATTACTTAAGGCGGAAAGTCACCGAATTCGGGAGACAATTATCAGTCTTTCCCCTAATTCCGGCCACTGCCGTATATGGTGCAATTCCGATCTCTCTCTCTTCGCCAATCGCAGTGAGTAAAACAATAAAACGTAGGTTCAAGCCTTAGTAGGGCATTTATACATCAGTCTTGCATGAATCACATATCTAAACAATATTTAAGTGTCTCTAACAGTGTTGTAATTCTTTGTGTACAAAACTGCATGTAGAACACAACACATTTCCATTTCGCGACAGATATTTCCCTCAGTGTAAAAGTTAGCTTAGCGGTTAGCTTCCTTTTCTCTGAAGGGAACATCTACCGCCATTTTAATCCTTACATGTAGAGTACGGATACCAACACAGGACAAACGTAATCTCATTGTGAACCTCTCAAAACCACTGAATGTGGGAGCAACTGTCTCATTTGACTGTCACAAGCAGGGGAGGTGGCTGAAGTTAGGGGGCGCTAGTAATCTTAGCAGTATTAGCACCTACTTAAACAAAAGCGTTTTTATCTAAAAACATATTTTCTTTCAAAGTCAAGCAAGTCTTGCACATTAATCTACACATATTTGACTCCTGAAAAATGTTGATTTGAGTGAGTAAAGTACTTCTATTTATTTACAGTTAGCTAAGATTTCCGATATTGTAATTAAAGTGGCCGGAAGTTGGGGTAATTATACTAACTGCATTAGCGAAAGTACTACAAAACTATACAACACAAATTATTTTGTTATTTTGTTAATTATTAAGAGAGAGACAAGTTCAACTACAACTTCTTAAACATACCGTTTCACCTTAAAAGACGCAGAACGTAAACAAACCAGAGAGAACTGGTTTCCCACAATGGCTGCGTTATTTGAACCTTGTGTAATTTTGACCAAAATTTCACAGACGTGGGTAAAAAGGGTATATTTTGAAGGGATGGCAACAACAGGGCTCCGTACTACATAGATGATACGTGTTACGTCACGCCCTCTCTTGCGTCATATCCGCTGGAATTGAAGGCGGTTAGCAGGGAGAGCAAAGTGAGGAGCAGAGCTGAAGTTATTTATTTTTAAAGTATTTTAACACGAAGTTTGTCAGGTTTCTGGCGCTCAGTACAAGAGAGAATAAACGGAGGATTATGTGTAAAAAGCCGCTTCAGACACACACCGGAGGAGCTGAAGTATCAGGGCTTAAATTCACGGCTCCTGCAGTGAACTGAGTGTCTGTAAATAAACATACAGCGGATCTCTTTCAGGTTCAATGCGCTCTATTTATTAAGAATGTTCTCTTGATGTCGAGCTGAACGTTTTACATTACAGCAGTTATGTCCAGCACTCTGACCCCAGAACAGCAGAGAAAAATAGAGGAAAACAGACAGAGAGCCCTGGCCAGAAGAGCTGAGAGACTCGCACAGGGAAATCCACAAGCTCTGCCTCCTCAGCCTTCTCACAGCGAGCCTTGCTCAAAGCAGCAGGCTTCCCATTCAGCAGGGCCTTCCAGAAAATACACACCCCAATATAATTTAAACAGAGACACAAAACCATCAGCAAGCAGCACAGCCCCTGCCAGACAGGTACGAATAACACATTTGTTCACGTGTTATATTTCTAGTAAAATCCCAAGAAAGGTATTTTTAGAATATATTTCTAAAAGATATGAGTATATACAAGAGTTAAAAAAAGTAATGTAAACAAACAGGGGGCTCCTGACTGTGTAAGGCCTGTCAGTGGTTTGGTAAAGAGTTTGTAGCCTTTAAGAAATGAGAATATCAGGCTGCACAATTGCTTGAGATCTAGACAAGTCTAAATGTGTTTCTGTCCATTCTTTCACCTTTAAAAGACAGCTCGATGTTTCCTGTATGAGTTTTGGTTCCTTCGAAGGTTTCTTCCTCATGCACCGAGGGAGTTTTTCTTGCCACGGTTGTCCCTGGCTCGCTCATAGGAGGCTTGGACCCGGGTCTCTCTGTAAAGCTGCTTTGTGACAACTTTCTGTTGTGAAAAGCCCTATATAAATAACGTGATTGATTTGATTGATTGAAAAATCAATAAAATGTACGTTCACTACCAAGTTTACTGTGTGTAACCCTTATCCAGTTCAGGGCGGCTGTGGGTCCGGAGCCTACCCGGAATCATTAGGTGCAAGGCCCTGGAGGGGGCGCCAGTCCTTCGCAGGGCGACATACACACACCCACATTCACTCACACATTTGGACACTTTTGAGTCTCCAGTCCACCTACCAACGTGTGTTTTTGGAGTGTGGGAGGAAACCGGAGCACCCGGAGGAAACCCACGCAGACACAGGGAGAACACACCACACTCCTCACAGACAGTCACCCGGAGGAAACCCACGCAGACACAGAGAGAACACACCACACTCCTCACAGACAGTCACCCGGAGGAAACCCACGCAGACACAGGGAGAACACACCACACTCCTCACAGACAGTCACCCGGAGGAAACCCACACAGACACAGGAAGAACACACCACACTCCTCACAGACAGTCACCCAGAGGAAACCCACGCAGACACAGGGAGAACACACCACACTCCTCACAGACAGTTACCCAGAGGAAACCCACGCAGACACAGGGAGAACACACCACACTCCTCACAGACAGTCACCCGGAGGAAACCCACGCAGACACAGAGAGAACACACCACACTCCTCACAGACAGTCACCCGGAGGAAACCAACGCAGACACAGGGAGAACACACCACACTCCTCACAGACAGTCACCCGGAGGAAACCCACGCAGACACAGGGAGAACACACCACACTCCTCACAGACAGTCACCCGGAGGAAACCCACACAGACACAGGAAGAACACACCACACTCCTCACAGACAGTTACCCAGAGGAAACCCACACAGACACAGGGAGAACACACCACACTTCTCACAGACAGTTACCCAGAGGAAACCCACACAGACACAGGGAGAACACACCACACTCCTCACAGACAGTCACCCGGAGGAAACCCACGCAGACACAGAGAGAACACACCACACTCCTCACAGACAGTCACCCGGAGGAAACCCACGCAGACACAGAGAGAACACACCACACTCCTCACAGACAGTCACCCGGAGGAAACCAACGCAGACACAGGGAGAACACACCACACTCCTCACAGACAGTCACCCGGAGGAAACCCACGCAGACACAGGGAGAACACACCACACTCCTCACAGACAGTCACCCGGAGGAAACCCACACAGACACAGGAAGAACACACCACACTCCTCACAGACAGTTACCCAGAGGAAACCCACACAGACACAGGGAGAACACACCACACTTCTCACAGACAGTTACCCAGAGGAAACCCACACAGACACAGGGAGAACACACCACACTCCTCACAGACAGTCACCCGGAGGAAACCCACGCAGACACAGGGAGAACACACCACACTCCTCACAGACAGTCACCCAGAGGAAACCCACGCAGACACAGGGAGAACACACCACACTCCTCACAGACAGTTACCCAGAGGAAACCCACACAGACACAGGGAGAACACACCACACTCCTCACAGACAGTCACCCGGAGGAAACCCACGCAGACACGGAGAACACACCACACTCCTTACAGACAGTCACCCGGAGGAAACCCACGCAGACACAGAGAGAACACACCACACTCCTCACAGACAGTCACCCGGAGGAAACCAACGCAGACACAGGGAGAACACACCACACTCCTCACAGACAGTCACCCGGAGGAAACCCACGCAGACACAGGGAGAACACACCACACTCCTCACAGACAGTCACCCGGAGGAAACCCACACAGACACAGGAAGAACACACCACACTCCTCACAGACAGTTACCCAGAGGAAACCCACACAGACACAGGGAGAACACACCACACTTCTCACAGACAGTTACCCAGAGGAAACCCACACAGACACAGGGAGAACACACCACACTCCTCACAGACAGTCACCCGGAGGAAACCCACGCAGACACAGGGAGAACACACCACACTCCTCACAGACAGTCACCCAGAGGAAACCCACGCAGACACAGGGAGAACACACCACACTCCTCACAGACAGTTACCCAGAGGAAACCCACACAGACACAGGGAGAACACACCACACTCCTCACAGACAGTCACCCGGAGGAAACCCACGCAGACACAGAGAGAACACACCACACTCCTCACAGACAGTCACCCGGGGGAAACCCATGCAGACAAAGAGAGAACACACCACACTCCTCACAGACAGTCACCCGGAGGAAACCCACGCAGACACAGGGAGAACACACCACACTCCTCACAGACAGTCACCCAGAGGAAACCCACGCAGACACAGGGAGAACACACCACACTCCTCACAGACAGTTACCCAGAGGAAACCCACACAGACACAGGGAGAACACACCACACTCCTCACAGACAGTCACCCGGAGGAAACCCACGCAGACACAGAGAGAACACACCACACTCCTCACAGACAGTCACCCGGGGGAAACCCATGCAGACAAAGAGAGAACACACCACACTCCTCACAGACAGTCACCCGGAGGAAACCCACGCAGACACAGGGAGAACACACCACACTCCTCACAGACAGTCACCCAGAGGAAACCCACGCAGACACAGGGAGAACACACCACACTCCTCACAGACAGTTACCCAGAGGAAACCCACACAGACACAGGGAGAACACACCACACTCCTCACAGACAGTCACCCGGAGGAAACCCACGCAGACACAGGGAGAACACACCACACTCCTCACAGACAGTCACCCGGAGGAAACCCACGCAGACACAGGGAGAACACACCACACTCCTCACAGACTTCGTAATAAATCTTACACCGTTGGAGCCTGTTAATTTCCCTTTTAAATGGTGCCACATTTGTAATGAGCAGTAGAACTGAGTGTGTGGGTTGCGCCCATGAATAATTTGAAATTAACAGGCTCCAGCGGTGTAAGATTTATTACAAAGAAGCATTGTTACAGCAAAGAAATAACCTACTAAACACACATCTCCTTACTTTTGGTGCTATGTTTATATTTCTCTGATACAAGAAAACAATGAATGAATAACTTGTGCTTAATGTTTGTTTTAAATGAAAATTAGATCAAGTGCAGTCTCCATCTTTTGCACTGAATCCCAGGGTGTGATATTTTTCTTATGTTTCAGGCCCAACTCATAGACGCCCTCCCGGTTCCTAAACGACCCCTTCCAGGCAACGAGTCTAAGACGTCGGCTCCTTTGGCTACTTTCAAACCTCCTGGGCCTAAACCCGACGCAGTGAAGCCGGCTTTTAAGGCTGGCACTTTCTACGGACAGAGCCAGGGGAAGTCTGCCCAGACTTCTGTCAAACAATCACCTAAACTTTCAGACGCTGGCTGTGCTGGGACTTCTAAAAGAACAGCCGTGTCTGTGAGGGGGAGATGTGTGCCACATTCAGAGGAGCGTTTCAGAGTAGAAGTCAGCTACCATGCAGAACTCATCGCTGTGTTCAAAAATATACCGTCCAGGAACTATGGTGAGGAACACATAGCTGCAGCTAAAAATTCACTCTTTATTTGTGATAATTAACGTTAGAATCTGATAAACGCACACAGGGATCACATGGCTTTGTTAAATCCCACCATCAGCAAAAATTGAACACTCTGTTGCCGTACATTATTAATTATTGGATAGGAGTGAAGTTATTTTATTATTTATGTTTATTAATACACCGTTTATATTAAAATAATGTTTAGAAATGATAGTTCAGAGGGGGAATGATGAACATTACAGTTGTTATTTATTTCCTAATTCATTATAAAATCATATAATACTCAGATGATTTTATAATATGCTACAAATTGTTGATATAAAATGTTACGTTTTCTATTGTGTTTTTCAACAAAGAAATGAACCTTCTTTTACAGATCCAGCGACAAAGATGTGGAACTTCAGCCTCGAGGACTATAAGATCTTAAGTAGGTCTTCATTGCACTCCCCAGAGATCACATCTGTTGTGCTTTCCCCACTGTAGAGTCTTACACTAGTCTTACAGCTGTGTATCAGGCTTAATTTACTCAAAGCGCTGTGATTTTATCTCCTCTCAGTGGAGGAGGCAGCAGGCATCCCCTCTGTTTCTCTGAAAGCTCTGGAAGGAATGGAGGGTTTGGATCTGTCGGCGACCAGAAGCCGCCCCAAAGATGCTGCAGCCCTGACTGCCTTGATGAAGCTGTGTCAAGGCTGGCAGAAACCTGGGGCCACAGTGAAGGGCAAATACACCCTCGTCTCCTGCTCTCGCCTGGAGGTGGATGTTGGATACCATGCAGATGTTATAGGCGTCTTCAAACAGATGCCTTCTAAAAATTATGGTGAGACATCGTTAATATTTCAGGTTAAAACTATGACATAGTGACATTAATTGTTCTGTTTGGTTACGTTCTTTGTTTAAATCAGAAATGTTGTTTTAAATAACTTTTATTTTTGTTAAAGACATGAACACAAGGAAGTGGAATTTCCAGCTCGATGATTATGGAAAGCTAAGTGAGTATTTAACTCGTCTTGTGAGGCCTTGCAAGTGAAATATACTGAGAAATACATCTGAAAGCTTTGTTTAGATAGTTATTAGATCAGCTCATGTTTATGTAATTAATAACTCTCTGGTAAAATAACGTTTATTTAATACTGACACTAGGAAGGGCCGGTTCCAAATCATCATGCTCAGATATGCAGAGCCTCCTGAGGCCTTGATTCATTGCATTCATAGCTTCATAGGGAGGAAGTGCTGATTGGGAATCTGACTGCCATTGTTTAGGAGTAAGCCATGGATCAGCAGCGTTCAATCTAGTGCGCTCAGTCTGAAATAAAATTGGCGTAACTGATGTGTGTTTTTTTTTTATTTCTCCTCGTCCTAATCTGTGTGAGCAGTGGAGGCTCTAAACGACATTCCTTCTGTGGAGATCGAACCCTTGCCACGCGCCGTGCTGCAGGTTTTCTCGTCCCAGTTTGAGAAGAGCCATCCTAAAGACTCTGAGATCCCCGAGGCTGATCTGTCAGGAGTTGACTCCACTCTCACACGCAGCCTCATGCCCTTTCAGCTGCATGGTGTCAAGTAGGTTCAGTCACCTATAGGGTTTCAGCCATTGTGGCATTCGTGTAGGATTCAAATGTGCGCTCGGGTACAAGTTGTCTTAAGGTTATTAGGGTTTGGAGAAAAAAAATAATTTTAAAAACGAGAGCAAAGAGAAACGAGGCCAGTCTTGTTTTGCCGGACCTCCATTAGCCATAGAGCCGTGGTCACAGTGGTGTTGGTGGCATTTCAAAAACAGGAAAAGCCCAAATAACACCCCCTTGTCAGTGGAAGGTGTGGAGAAGCTGTGGTGCTTCATATCAATGTCTGTGTTTCCATGTGGTGTTTATTCTGTGAGTGTGTTGTACAGAAAATATGGAGCAGGTAATAAATGCAGAAATGAAAAAAGGAGCACAGCGTTTCGTTCATAAAATATAACACTGTCATCAGTGTTTTTCTCCTTCATTTTATTTAAAAATAAACAGTAGACGATCCACCACCAAAGAACAAAGACCAAGAACATTGTGTTGATTTTAAGAATTAACCGTTACTTATTTATTCAGTGAAACAGGTGAAAGCAGGTGAAGTTTAAGGAGGCTGTTGTTTGGAGTTTTATAAACACAATGACGCCACAAAATGTCCCCCCACCACTTCCATTTTCACTATTTCAGGGTTTGATGCCTATTGAAGACACGAATTACAAAGACCACTGTAATGTTATTAGCCAAGACTTAATGTTACATACACTTTCCATGGTGAATTACTACGGATAACAGCATTTGTCTAATGTTTTCACGGTCGTGGAGCTTATAGTGGTTAACATCCCCTCGTCCACAGAGCATTGAAATTAAGTTTGTGTTTTATATGAAGAAAAACAAATGAATATTTGTTACGATGTTGCTTGTTTTGTGCAGCTTTGCTGTGTCCAGAGAAGGCCGTCTACTGCTGGCTGATGATATGGGTCTAGGCAAAACTATACAGGCCCTCTGTATCGCAGCCTACTACAGGAAAGAGTGGCCACTGCTGGTAGTCACTCCATCCTCTGTTCGCTTCACATGGGCAGAGGTAAGGGGCTTTATCACTGGGCGCAGGGCAGGAAGACACCCTGGAGGGGGCGCCAGTCCTTTGCAGGGTGACACACACTCACACATTCGCTCACACACTGGCCTTGTCTCAATGGCTGCAAAATACAACAATAAACAATAGGAATTTTGTGTCTTGTTCTGTTTTAGGTTTTTTTTAGCTAAATCTGGCAGACAAAGATTTACATTCTAATGTATATTTTTTCCTCTTTTGCTTGTGTCAGGCGTTTCAACGCTGGTTACCTTCAGTAGAAGCAGATCGCATTAACGTGGTGGTGAAGGGGAAAGATAACCTTCGCTCAGGCCTCGTCAACATCGTCAGCTATGACCTGCTCAGCAAGATGAACAAGCAGCATTTAGCCAGTCCCTTTGGCGTCCTAATCATGGTACACTGCTCTGTGTAGTTGAAGTGGACTTAGATTGTCTGTGGAATTGCCAACGACCAAAATGGAATTTAACAGCTCAATTGTCATTATAATTATTATAAGAATGAGAACAATAACAAAAACGAGGAGCCCCAAACTACTGACTGGTGTTTACGTAGCGTTGCATAGAAATGTGGTAGCGGTCATTTTGAAGACCAAATTAGGTTTGTACCTTGGCTGCTGTTCTCTAGTAATTTGTGGCAATAATCTTCCATTATTTGGTAACTTCATTAGAGTTGTAGCTTCAGTTGTGAGTGCAGCTGTTTCAGCAGGTTAGTCCTCGCCCAGAGAAAAAGGCTGAGGGCATGTCTATTAAAGTAGTACTAAATACAGTGTACATTGGTTGATGTGTGTGTGTGTGTGTGTGTGTGTGTGTGCAGGATGAGTCCCACTTCCTAAAGAACATTAAAACTGCTCGCTGCAGGGCTGCTCTCCCTCTTTTGAAGGTTTGATGAATTCCTCATTATCTCCAGACTGCACTGGGTCCAGACACAAAAACACAATTAGTCTGCACTCACCCACAACCATTTATGAATGTTTCCCCGTAGTATGTTGCTCAAAAGCCTCAGTTAGTCTAGTTTGAACCATGGTGTAAACACTGTTTGTTGTGCTGAACCTGTCTCTGTGTATTCTGAATCACTGTTTTGTTGCCGTCTCTGGCTGCGTGGCAGGCCGCTAAGAGAGTGGTTTTGTTATCAGGAACCCCCGCCATGTCCCGTCCGGCTGAGCTCTACACACAGATACTGGCTGTGAGACCCACGCTCTTCCCTCGGTTTCATGAGTTTGGTCAGAGATACTGTGATGCTAAGCAGGTACTGGAGCTCTTCAGTGCTGAAGGGCTTTAATGTGTTTAAATGAGGTGCCTCCACTGCTCTGTGTTTTTGTTCTATAATTATTCATGGCTATATTTCCCATTGCCCTGTCGGGCTCTATCAGCTCTACATCCCCACTTCCATCCATCACCATCTCTCTCCCGCTCTCTCTTTAGCTCCCCTGGGGTTGGGACTATTCGGGCTCCTCACACCTGACCGAGTTGAAGCTGCTGTTGGAGGAGTCTCTAATGTTGAGGCGACTTAAGGCCGACGTGCTCTCACAGCTTCCTGCAAAGCAGAGAAAGGTGGTTACCGTGACAACAGATGGTATCAACGCACGCACTAAAGCTGCTCTCTCGGCAGCAGCCAAGGAACTGGCCAGCGGACGCCACAACGTAAGTGACATTTGATACACAGTATCGCCGAATTGTCACATTTTTAAATACTTTTACATAAACTTCATGCCCACATTGGCCTTCAGTTAATCTCCCCAGGAAAGCATGAAACAAAATGGGAAGTTCTGTGCCAAGCATGGGACACAGGGGGGTAGATCTCACCTGCATTTGACTGTGGAGAAGTGAACTGTATTTTTGTGAGAAATGGAGCTTCATCCAGTGTCTCTGGGATGAGTTTAAACTATTACCTGTAATCCAGAAATAATCATCCAGCGTCAGCCAAGCACCAACATCCATAAACACACACACATTATTTGTTTCATAGCCTTTAGCCTCAAATCTTATAAGTAACATATTGCAACTCTGTCAGCAAATGCCGATGTGGGGCTTGTGTGTTTCTACAGAAGATGCAGGAGAAAGAAGCTCTGCTGGTCTTTTATAACCATACAGCAGAGGCCAAAATCAGAGCCATTTTGTGAGTATGACATGTCTCTACTGCTTTCATAACAACAGATTAGTAAAACGCCTCAATACTGATGATCTAATGAGTGAATGGGAATTGTATCTTGTTTTCTTACTGAAAGGAAGATGTATAACCCATGAGACAATGTCCTTGAACGCTACACTTCCCTGCTGTTTGTTTGTTGTGGGTCTTTCCTAAGGGAGTACATATCAGACATGCTGGAGTGTGGACGAGAGAAGTTTCTGGTGTTTGCGCATCATAAACGGGTCTTGGACAGCATAAGCCAGGAGCTGGCGGATAAGGTAACAGAGCAGTGTAAGACTTGTTCGCACAGTCACTCAACATACACCAAAAAAGATTCAATTTACAGTCTGTGTGTGTGGGAGGAATAGAGCAATAACATTTTTGCATGTCCACACCTTAATTTGTTTGACTTATTTTTATTTAAATACGTTTATTATATTTTTTTAAACCCTACAGATATTTTGTACAAAAGCCCATTTCTCACAGGATTAAATGGGATCCTGGGATAAGTTTCTCATTTACAGGTGGTCCTTGTGTTTTATTGCCATGTTTTATGCCATGTTACAAGCTGAAAGACCTATCGTTTTTCAGTAAACTCAGTGGTACTCCTGTAATTTTAGTCCCGTCTGAATACAAGTTTACAGAAGAGCCCTGTCGAGCCCTGTTCTGAATAGGGGCTTTAGGTTTGTTGTTTTTGAAATGTTGTTCATGTTGTTCTTTTACACACTACAGGGAGTCTGTTATATCCGAATCGATGGTTCAACACCCTCAGCTGAGAGGCAGCAATTGTGTGAGAAGTTTCAGTTCTCACAGCAGAGCTGTGTTGCAGTGCTGTCCATCACAGCAGCGAACATGGGCCTCACGCTGCATGCTGCAGATCTTGTGGTGTTTGCTGAACTCTTCTGGAACCCAGGGGTTAGTGTTAATTTGAGGTGGGACTGAATCCTTAGGGACTAGTTATGTTTTTATAAAGCTGATCCCTCTAAGCTCCTTTTCCACATCAGGAGTAGCCCAGAACTTTTATGGACTTCGCCAAATGTGTGAATGCAAATGTCTAACACACATATCGTGCTAGGCCCAGTACAAAATCAGGTTAACATCAATATAACTGTGATAAATGTTCTTTAAGAACAGTGAATCGTTTAAAACTAGACGGAGACAGTGTAGTGCAGTATGTAAGGCATTTTGTAATATTTTTACTTTTTTGAAACAGATACTAATTCAAGCAGAAGACAGAGTGCACCGTATTGGTCAAACCAGCAGTGTGGATATTCACTACCTGGTGGCCAAAGGCACAGCTGACGATTACCTCTGGTAACTAAATTCCTCTTTTTTTAGTACTGTACTTCCTTCGTTTGTTTTTATGCTGTCGAACTGACTCATCCCTGTCCACAGGCCCATGATCCAGGAGAAGATGAATGTTTTAGAACAGGTCGGACTCTGTGAATCCAACATTTCTGACAAGGCAGAGTGTGCCAGTTTCCATAGCAAGGTTAGACGAAACTTTATATTCCGACTCACTGTAGGAGCAAATCCAGCAACAAAAAAAAATCAGTCTACACATGCTGTAAAAGAAATCAGAGTTCTGTAGCGCTTCACAAATGGAAAATATAATGGGTTTAGAGGATGTGTAATGTGTTGATCATCGTTTGTGTTTACAAAAATGAAAGGAAGTAATTTTTCTTTGCACACACCTGTCCATGCCACATTTTAGGACGAAATATTCGAATATTGGACCTTAACAGACCCCTAAAGGCCAAGTGTTTTTCTGATTTTTAAGGATCCCAAGCAGCAGACAATCAAGGAGATGTTCCAGAGGTCATTCTCAGAGGAAGATATAGATGAGTCAGTGCTTCTGGAGGCTGTAAACGACTGGGAGGACACAGAGCACACAAGCTCAGGTCACCAGGAAAATCACTTCTCTGAGAGCCCCAGCAAGAAAAGACGTATTGAAGACTTTTTTAGTAGATAACCCAAATTGTTGAGGGAAAAAAAAAACTTCAGTATTCTTAACACACTGTCATCTGAGCTCTTCTTTTCAAACTTCACAAGCTTGTGGATGTGATTTGTTTTGTTTTTTTTTGGCGTATCATGAGCAGATGTGTATCATGAGCATGTGATTATTGAAGATGTATTTGTAGTTGTAAATATTGTTTAAAATTTGTTAATAAAGCTCAACATTCTTTTAGCTCATGTTGCAAGAATTGCTGCAGTAAATGCCTATTTTTTAGTGATTAATTATTCATTTATTCATTCATTTACTGTTTGTAACACTTATCCAGTTCAGGGTCGCGGTAGGTCCGGAGCCTACCCAGAATCACTGAGTGCAAGGCAGGAACACACCCTGGAGGGGGCGCCAGTCATTCACAGGGCAACACACACACATACACTCACACCTACGGACACTTTTGAGTCGCCAATCCACCTACCAACGTGTGTTTTTGGAGCGTGGGAGGAAACCCACACAGACACAGAGAGAACACACCACACTCCTCACAGACAGTCACCCGAAGGAAACCCACGCAGACAGAGAGAACACACCACACTCCTCACAGACAGTCCCCCGGAGGAAACCCACGCAGACAGAGAGAACACACCACACTCCTCACAGACAGTCCCCCGGAGGAAACCCACGCAGACAGAGAGAACACACCACACTCCTCAGAGACAGTCACCCGGAGGAAACCCACGCAGACACAGAGAGAACACACCACACTCCTCACAGACAGTCACCCGGAGGAAACCCACGCAGACACAGAAAGAACACGCCACACACCTCACAGACAGTCACCCGGAGGAAACCCACGCAGACACAGAGAGAACACACCACACTCCTCACAGACGGTCACCCGGAGGAAACCCACGCAGACAGAGAGAACACACCACACTTCTCACAGACAGTCGTCCGGAGGAAACCCACGCAGACACAGAGAGAACACACCATACTCCTCACAGACGGTCACCCGGAGGAAACCCACGCAGACACAGAGAGAACACACCATACTCCTCACAGACAGTCATCCGGAGGAAACCCACGCAGACACAGAGAGAACACACCACACTCCTCACAGACAGTCATCCGGAGGAAACCCACGCAGACACAGGGAGAACACACCACACTCCTCACAGACAGTCACCCGGAGGAAACCCACGCAGACACAGGGAGAACACACCACACTCCTCACAGACAGTCACCCGGAGGAAACCCACACAGACACAGAGAGAACACACCACACTCCTCACAGACAGTCACCCGGAGGAAACCCACGCAGACACAGGGAGAACACACCACACTCCTCACAGACAGTCACCTGGAATATATGTAAATCATTACTAATGGACCTTATTTGAAAGCAAACTGAATCATAGTATTTAGTTTGCTTAGTATTTTTTTAAGCTTTCAAAATCTTACAGGAACATCTTTTGCCGAGATATGTTGTGAGAAACAAAAGGCTGCCTACAATTCATAATTAGAATGCAAATGCAGAGTATAAAATTCATGTCCTTGTCAGTAAGAACTGCACAGGTTTCAAAGATTTAGTTATTTCTTTGTATTATTAAAAAAGACAATAAGATTCACAATGTCCTTGGTGTTGCTTAACCATCCTGTGATGATGCTTTAATGGTTTTTGAGTTTGCAAAGTAAGTCTGCACATTCCTCTGGTCAGGGTTCTTCTATTCTGTCTATTACCTGGTCCTGTTGGTCTGAGGTGGGTGTCGTCTCTAAAGGTAAGGGGAGAGGAAAATCGGAAGTCAGTACAGGTCCGTACAGATTATTATCTTTGTAGATGTAACAGCTTTATACAGTTTGAGCTGGCATATTAAATTGGATTTCCCATATATTTATCACAATATGATGTGTACCTTTAATACAGTGTTATTAACGACGACTGACTTTTCAAGGTGTAAACTGCGCCTTGACCTAGCACCTCAACACATTCACGATTCTTCATCGATAACAAAAAGCCAATAAAAGTGCTATCTTCCCACTCTCCAAAGACTGATCCTGGACTGAAATGCTTTATTAGTCTCATCTCCAACTGCCATGGAACCTGAGGTCAGGACCTAGTTTGGCTCAGAGGGGTGTATAGATGCTTTTGCTGAGCATAACAGTAATGGTTACTTGGTGGACAGTGATGCCTGTTCTATCATGTAACAATCATCATTATGCCTCAGTGCTTTTGGGAAACAGAAAAAGCACTGAGGCATAATGATCCATTTCTAAGACCTAGATGTCAGCAGTGGCAGTGGGACACGGACCTCCGTTACGACTGCTAGGAGTTGACGTCTCTCGTGCTTCTCTTTGTTCTGATGAGTCTGATGTTAACTCTGCAGACACTGGTTGGCTCTTTGTTGCCTCTGGGTCCAAATGCACAGGGCTTCCTGCTTCTAAAACAAACGGCTTTCGTTAGATAAATTACACAGTTATTTGTGTCTGTGTGCTGTAAGATTCAGAAACATCAGGCCACATTGAAAACTTGGACATAGAAAACAGATTTTAGATCTTTTAAATATTTAAAGGGGACATATACCTCGGGCGGCACGGTGACGCAGCAGGCGACTGTGTGTGAGGAGTTGGTGTGTTCTCTCTGTGTCCGCGTGGGTTTCCTCCGGGTGACTGTCTGTGAGGAGTGTGGTGTGTTCTCCCTGTGTCTGTGTGGGTTTCATCCGGGTGCTCCGGTTTCCTCCCACTCCCGCGACTCAAAATTGTCCGTAGGGGTGTGTGTGTGTGTTGCTCTGTGAAGGACTGGCGCCCCCTCCAGGGTGTATTCCCACCTTGCGCCCAATGATTCCAGGTAGGCTCTGGACCCACCGCGACCCTGAACTGGATAAGGGTTACAGATAATGAATGGATGGATATTATACCTCTTTTTAAACAAGTTAGAATGGGTCTATGGGCTACAAAACATGTTCATGAAGCTCTTTGCACAAAATCACTCACATAAAGTTTCAGTCCCTTTCAGAATTTAGTCGTTTAAGGGCTCTGTCTTTTTTTATGCAAATGAGCTGTTGCTGGCCACACCCCACCCATCCCATGTTTACAGACGAGGGGTGGTGCCAGGGTGGTTCTATGCAAAAGTCCCTATTGTGACATCACAATAAGGTTTCCTCTGGGTGACTGTCTGCGAGGAGCCATCCAAACGGCTCGTAGAAGCATATGATTCCTGACACCAAACTCAAACCAACATGTTTTTTTTATTTTTCGTGCTTGTAGTGTTTATAGGAGCAGTAGAGACTCAAGTGGAAATACAAAAGCATGCAAAAAGTGAGTTTTGCATAATATGTCCCCTTTAAAACAAAAATAGAGAAGTTTTCAGCATCTTTCTGTCACTGATTATATTAATATATTTGTTAAAAAAACCTGAATAAATGTACATCCTTCAAATGAAGTTTGTGTCATAGACTCTTAAGTAGTTTTCTTCATCTCATCAGAAGCTTTTCCAGAAAACGAGGGACAAACCAAATACTGAATTTCTTTCCAGTGTTTCAAAGGTTCCCCTTTTTACCCGAATTGAACTGATAATTTGTATGATACTGAAAATCATAAATGAAAAATGCATTTCCAGCCGTGGTCTCAAGCTACTGCACCCCAGTGTATGTCAAAGTTCAATAAACTTTTCACAAAATTACATCTTGTTTTATACTAACCTTCCTGGTTTGGCTCCGTCTGGTTCCTTGGTTCACTAAATGAAGGCGATCTTGACGTCTGGAGGTTTCTCAGCTCTGCAAAGCTCTCTTCTGCTTCTAACGAATGGATAATTTTCCATTTATCTCCAAACACTATGATTTTCTCCAAATGCACTCAAACTTCTATTGGAACTTGTGATTGAAGCCCTATCAGAGATAAGTGAAATGGTGCCCAGGAACAGCCTTGACTTTAGAAATAGCAGCGTGAATACCAAACACCTTCTGGAAAGTTTCAGCAATTTGTGAGTGTGGTTTTAACATGCAGACAGCAAAATGGTTCCAGCCATTCCATTGTAAAATGACATTTATATTAGTCACAACTTAATCTGCATCAACTTGGAATCGTTTATTAAATTTTGTCCAAAAATCCCAAAGTAGCCAACACAGCACATGTGAATATGATTTTTAAGTTGCCGTATTAACTGTGTATAACTGAATTAATGGACTCTTGTTTTCTGTAGATGGCTTTAAACTTTGAAATGACAATTATGTTTCATTGTACAACGTGTCTTCCACATTTAACCGCTCTGTGGCAGTGAACACACTACTACACACTAGTGCACTAGGGGCTGTGAACATACACCCAGAGCGGCGGGCAGCCCAGGGACCAGTTGGGGGTTCAGTGCCTTGCTCAAGGGCCCCACAGCCGTGGATGTTCCCACCGGTCCTGGGGATCGACCCAGCAATCTTTCGGTACCAAGCCCAGTCTCTAACCATTAGGCCAAGGCTCCCCCTAAAAGACTGACCCATCCTGATCTAAATTTATCTTGTAATGTATAAAGGCTACAGAAAACTTCACTTACCTATTGGAGCAGGTTCATCGGGTTCTCCTGCCCTAGTGTCCTCAGACTCTGACCCGATCTCTCCAAAGATGAAGTGTATTTTCTCCTGTGCATGTTGTGCACTGGATGAACCATGGACGGCATTCTCCAGGACATCTTTAGCAAAACGGGCCCTCAGGGACGCTGGCGCTGTCTCTCTCGCCTGCTTGGGGTCTGTAGGGCCCATCATGGCTCTCCATTCCTCGACTGCATTCTCTTTATTCAGAATCAGCATTGTACATGGACCACTGGGGGAAAGAAAGGAGCCCATATGAAAAGGAGCCCCCGGAGGAAACCCACGCAGACACAGGGAAAACAAACCACACTCCTCACAGACAGTCACCCAGAGGAAACCCACGCAGACACGGAAAACAAACCACACTCCTCACAGACAGTCACCCGGAGGAAACCCACGCAGACACAGGGAGAACACACCACACTCCTCACAGACAGTCACCCGGAGGAAACCCACGCAGACACAGAGAGAACACACCACACTCCTCACAGACAGTCACCCAGAGGAAACCCACGCAGACACAGAGAGAACACACCGCACTCCTCACAGACAGTCACCCGGAGGAAACCCACGCAGACACAGAGAGAACACACCGCACTCCTCACAGACAGTCACCCGGAGGAAACCCACGCAGACACAGGGAAAACACACCACACTCCTCACAGACAGTCACCCGGAGGAAACCCACGCAGACACAGGGAAAACACACCACACTCCTCACAGACAGTCACCCGGAGGAAACCCACGCAGACACAGAGAGAACACACCGCACTCCTCACAGACAGTCACCCGGAGGAAACCCACGCAGACACAGAGAGAACACACCACACTCCTCACAGACAGTCACCCGGAGGAAACCCATGCAGACACAAGGAGAACACACCACACTCCTCACAGGTCCCTGGAGCTATGTGACTGCAGCTGTGATTTGAGTGAAAATATCAGCAGAGTTGATAATTATCAACCCAGCTTCAGAGGAATTAAAATAACACATAAGGATCAGGTGATTCTGGAAAAAGGATAGACATCAACACATGCAGCACCCTCAGGGACTTGCGCCTAACAGAAACTAGCACAAATTCTGAATTTCAATGTAAAGGGGTGACGAAACTGAACCACAAGGCACAGGTAAAGTTTAGCATAAACCCCTGAGATGTTTTCTGGCAAATTTACAGTGAACTGTCAACTTAAGGGTTATTATCATACCGTTAAATCCTGACCTATAAATACACCATTTCCTGAAGTCAAGCATATGACAGAAAGCCATTTTAGAAAGACAATTTTCTGTGTGTGTTTGAGCTCACCGGCACATGTAATCCACTAACTGACTGAAGAATGGCTTGTCTCTGTGTTCTTTGTAGAACTCCTCTGCCATTTCCCTGGATAAAACAGTCTCTTGCAGCTGAGAGATAGTAAAGCCTCCAGCGTGGATCTCCCCCAGGATCTCCTCTGTAGAACAAACACACAAAATGCAACGAGGCACGCTGCTTTCTATGTTGTTATTCTCATACGTACATTTGGGAGGCTATCTATTGTCTGTAATCATTCCATCACTTCTTTTACCCTGTTGTTCCACTATACATTTGCTTCTGTTTTGTTTTTGCCTTTTACCTCCTATTTAGTTGTTGCCAATGTCACACACTAGCTAGGTCTTCCCATAACACAGAGTTCCTCAGAGCAAGAAGAATTGCAAGAGCATTGTCTACAGAGTTGGGGGAGAGGGAGGGCCATCTTACACATTGTAAGGTCTATTAAAATCTCTTGGGCTCCTAGAGATAGAGCAATGTGTGGGATCAAGTTTGCAATCTCTCCAAGATAATCCACTCTAGAGCCCCGTAATTTAAGACTCTGCTTATATAGGACTTTTTTATTCCGTTTTTTTCAGTGCCTATTTCAGTTGCATTTAAACAGTAATTATGTGACGGAGCCATATTCAATGTGTTATTTTCTTTTCTAAAGAACCTTGGCTGCTCAAATATGTAATCACCCGAGGCCATGTTTGAAACTGGCCATGTTTGGACCAAACTTTTACCGAGTGTCTGTTGATTTTGTTACGTATTTCTCAATGTACAGCATTCAAAACACATCTATTACCTGATATCTCTGCACACATTGTTAGTGTGAGGTGTCTGCTGGTTGTAAACATAAACAATTTTGATGGTAATTCATCCATCCATCCATTATCCACCGCTTATCCGGGTCCGGCCCGCAGGGGAAGCAGTCGGAGCAAAGAAACCGCCTCCAGCTCCTCTGGGGGTATACCAAGGCGTTCCCAGCCCAGTCGAGACATGTAGTCTCTCCAGAGTGTTCTTGGTCTGCCCCGGGGCCTCCTCCCCGTTGGACATGCCTGGAACACCTCACCAGGAAGGCGTCCAGGAGGCAATGCTAATTTATGACATGGAAAATTACTGTGACAAAATAAATTTGTAGCATCAGACGGACATATTTTTCTTGATATTCTAAGCTCTGGGATGTTTGACTGATAAAGCTCTGACAGTCACAGCAGGCCCAGACTTTCAGGAATTTAGTTCAGGGCAAATATGGACAATATCCATAACATCAACAAATAAAAACTGTTTTGACACATTGGCAATTTTCTTAGCTGCTTATAATAGTAACAATTATTATTATTATTATTATTATTATTATTATTATAATCTTTTAAAAATATAATGAAATAGTACTTGTTTATTTAGTATACACACAATGAAGAATTATTTAAGCTTACTTTATATTTGGCGATCTAATGCAGTATTATTTGACGTGAAACCTCCTACAAAAACTTTAAATAAATAATGGGAGTATGTGTTTGCTGAAGAGACAGCATGGGTGTGAGTCAAAACGAAACTGAAAGTAAACACTGTTCATGTCTTTGAGCAGAGGAGTGAGTTATGATTGCAGTAGAATCAGTTATGAGAGCAAAATCAAGCATCGATTTTGAAGGAGCGCCTTGTTTTTTTAGGTGTTTTTTCACACTGGATTACTCCCAGAGGCTTCACAGCACTACGATGACAGTGCTATTCTAAGAAACACCAGGATCTGCGGTTTCTAACCGTATGTGGAGCACACAGATGCTTTCGGGCATTTATGAGTTATAAAGCAAAGAATATAAGTTGTGCTTTTTACCCCGCAGACTGCGGGATTCGGGTCCAAAGTTAAGCATCATACTAATTAGTGTTCATATTGTCACAGGACAATCACAATCACAGGACTGTACTTAAAGTACTTGGCTTAAGTTTCTGTAGTGAATGACCAATAAAACAGCAAACAAATGACACATGTTCCTTCCCCCCTCCCTTCATTCTTAGAAGGAATTTGGTGTTTTTTTTTAGTTCATATAAACTTCTTAAACATCTGTGGAGAGACTGTAACACTTGTACAAAATGTGCATTTAAGAAAATTGTTATAGACACCTTTAAAACATACTATTACAGTACCTTTGTGTTCCTCTGTGTCAGGTTTAATAACAGCCAGTGTATGTTCTTTAGGGAAGAAGAAGCTGATCTCTTTCTCAGCCTCCTCTAAACTTATGCTTCCGTGCAGCTGGTTCACACACTCATTCTCCACTGCAAACTGGGCTCGCAGGCTTAAGAACCACACACACACACACACACACACACAAACACACACACACACAAAAGGGCTGATCTTAGATATATAAATGCAGGTACTATCTTTTTTTTTTTGTAAAAATATATTTGATTAAAAAGTGAAAGAGCCTCCCACACTTCAGGACAAATTCATTCAAATGATCTATATTTTATATCAATTTCGTAACACTAGTATATCCACTATTTCAGCCTAAATTCCCCGCCCATTCATTCTGAATATAAAACAAATGTTTCAGTGTTATAACTTTCTCTGCTGTCAATCAGAACAGAAATCATTTACATTAATCAGTCCTAAAGACACAATAGTAAAAACAGCAGCTGTCATTTAAGGCATAATAATATTTGGAAATAGACTTGTAAAGATTAATCTGTACCATTTTGCAGCCCAGAAACATCATAAGATAATCGTCATAACATAAAAATAAAGGATATGGCTTGTTTAAAATGAATAACAGGACAATAACAGGCAGTTTTAGGGACTTAATATTTAACACTATGTAACTGTATGAACTATTCAATATACAGGAAGTCCTCGGGTTACGTCAGTCCCGAGTTACGATGTTTTGTGGTTACGACATCTCCCATTTACTGTATAAAGCCTTGTTTCGACGTAAGTGGTTTTGCGTCGTAAACGTCGTAACGTGAACTTCGTGTTTGGTGTGTGCGGCGGAAGAATACACGGTTACGTGGCTCGGGACCGAGGAGGGTACGTGTGAGGATAGGATCAGTGCTTACAGTATGTTAGTTACATACCGTATGTACGTATGTTCCGACTTACACCGAAAATCGGTTTACGACGCGACGTAGGAACGGATCAACGTCGTAAGTCGAGGACCCCCTGTATTTAATATATGATGGCAATATGTAATTTTTTTAATATGATAATACAAGTAAGGAATGTGGCCCAAATATGGAATCATGTAGGTTTTAGTCATTTAAATTTAAGACCATGGGTGGAATTCACAATTCCCTTTTCATTTATAAAATATTTGCAAAATTGACAGACTGAAATCTCAGCATACCACTCTGGTTGTTCCTCCTTCGCTTTTACGGGTTCTTTGGGTCCCAGAAGATTTCTCCAGTGCTCCACAGCTCCCTGCTTAGCCAAGGCCAGAGCCAGCACAGGCCCACTATACACAACAACATAGCCCTTCTTACTCTGTTCAGTCCGCGTACAACATAAACA
The DNA here is from genome assembly GCF_029633855.1 of Hoplias malabaricus. Lineage (NCBI taxonomy): Eukaryota > Metazoa > Chordata > Actinopteri > Characiformes > Erythrinidae > Hoplias > Hoplias malabaricus. The sequence continues at coordinate 38,814,257 of NC_089811.1, read as the reverse complement.
ATATCACACTTCTTTTTTTGACCAGTGCTTTATCTGAAGACAAAACTAAATATTGAACCTTTGCAATAAAGAAATATGTGTAACTCTGTGTACATTTACTGGACTTTGCTGTGAGAAAACTTACAACCAGCCGACTAAAGACTTTTTAACAAAAGCACGCTGTTCAGGAAATTGTTTTGTCTGTCAAAGAAAATAGGGATATTTTAATTACCTGGTCATGGTTTTGAGAAGAGCAGGGAAATAATCCTCAGCCACATGCTGACTGTAGAACTGTCGCACCTGTTCCTCAGTGAGCATCACCTCCTTCTGCATGGCCACTGTAAAACCTGCCTCGCTGATCCTTGCAATGATCTCCTCTGAAAACACATTTTTTACAAAGAGTATTATTCAATAAGTTTTTAACAATTAAAACCAATAAAATTGTATAGAGTATTTATTCATTCATTCATTCATTGTCTGTAACCACTTATCCAGTTCAGGGTCTGGAGCCTACCGGGAAGCACTGGGTGCAAGAAGGAAACACAACCTGGAGGGGGCACCAGTCCTTAACAAGGTGACACACACTCACACATGCAGACACAGGGAGAACACACCACACTCCTCACAGACAGTCACCCGGAGGAAACCCACACAGACACAGAGAGAACACACCACACTCCTCACAGACAGTCACCCGGAGGAAACCCATGCAGACACAGAGAGAACACACCACACTCCTCACAGACAGTCACCTGGAGGAAACCCACGCAGACACAGGGAGAACACACCACACTCCTCACAGACAGTCACCCGGAGCGGGACTCGAACCCACAACCTCCAGGCCCCTGGAGCTGTGACAGAGACAGTACCTGCTGCGCCACAGTGCTGCCCTCTAGAGTATTTACATTGTGTAAATTAATTATTCATTAAAAAAACTTGAACGTTTAGAATAGTTTTTTCTTTTACTATGAAGTTACTATTTGGGAGATAGATTTTTTTTATACAAAAGCAAAAATATACCACAGTTACAAGACAAAACTTTACAGAAGGAAAAATACTTTCTTAACTTCGATAGGAACAGAGATGTAGGAAACAACATAAAGAACAACACGTATTTTCAAATTCTCCCAAATATTGATTAATAAACGTTTTTTCTTGATAATGACTATATCTAATACTTTGCTGAATGTACAGTAATTTTATTACATTAACAGGAATGTGCTGATTAGTCTGACTAATAATCAGCTTATTAAATCCTGATGTTTGCTAGCCTATGACAAATCACAGTTAAAATCATTTTAGCTGTGACTTTTTAAAAGTACCACAGAAATGTGTTTATTCTCAATGTCAGAAGACTTTAATTACGACTAGCAATGGGCAAAGCTAGCTCTGAGGCTGTAAGGCATAGGTAGAATAATGAAAGTGCCAGCAACTCTTGGTAGGATACCCAGCATAGGCAATTACATAACTGCATACGTATTTCTATTTCTCTGTCTTTCTCTCTCTCCCTGCATGTGTGTGCCTACAGGCCTGTGTTTCCGTGCACACAGACATGGTTCTGGCGCATGCCTCTGTTTTCTCTGGCTGCTTGAGGCCGGATGAGTGCCAGTGTCCTCTCCACAGGCTCCGCTTCCGAGCGCCCGCCTGACACCGCCGGCCTGAAGCTTGGGAAGAAGAAGGCCAGCTCCCTACTGGCCTGCTCGCCGTCATTGCTGCCGTGCAGAGCGTTGAAGAGCGTCTCTGATCCATACTGAGCTCGCAAACTACAGGAGTGGAGAAGAGCAGGAGGGAGAGGATGATTGGGACAGATACGATGGGGAGGGCCCAATAAAAAGAGAAGGAGACCGGGTGAAAAACAGTGTTAGAGAGAGAAGGTCCATGAGAGTGACATGGGGAAAGAGGTAATGAGGAAGTTACAGAAGTTAGTGGTGAGAGAAAGATTTAGACAAAGTGAGGTATAGGTAAAGATGAAAGAGAAAGAGAGACAGGGTAAAAGAAAGAGTCAGGAGAGACACAGAGAGAAAAAGGGAAGGACAGATGGTGTGACTGCTGGTTCCTCAGCGAGGGCAGTGAGAAGGGGAAGCTGGCAATAAGCACAGGATGCATACTGTTATATCTGTTAACGCTCAAATCTGTGAAAACAATATGGGACCTCCTCCCTAAGAACACACAGCTGCTCTTCCAGATCTTTCTTATTATGCAACAAGATATTTAGAGCTCATGGACAAAACATAAGCAACACACATATATCATATAAACCACAGCTTTTAAAACGTTACTTTACATTTGTTTGAGTATTTGGCTGAAAGTAGGTTCACTTTTAGTCTTAAAGTATAATGATGAATATAGACTTTTTCATGGTTCTTTATGAATATGAAAAATGTACAATAGAAAAGGAAATATTGATTATTTTAAACAAAAAAGTCCTTGAACAAATCAAATCTAACCTCTCCCTCAGAGTCAGAATAATCAAACTGACTGGAGCCATTTTGATTGAAAAAAAAAAGAAATTATTTGGAAAAGACTACTCAGTGCCAAATAGTAAAAGAACAAGACAGTAACCATCATGAACATTAAAAAGCTTGTGAAGTCTGGACCTAATAATGAATGTAATTCATTCATTCATTCATTCATTGTCTGTAACCCTTATCCAGTTCAGGGTTGCGGTGGGTCCGGAGCCTACCCAGAATCACTGGGCGCAAGGCAGGAACACACCCTGTAGCGGCCGGCAGTCCTTCACAGGGTGACACACACTCAAACATTCACTCACACCTACGGACACTTTTGAGTCTTCAATCCACCTACCAACGTGTGTTTTTGGAGCGTGGGAGGAAACCGGAGCACCCGGAGGAAACCCACACAGACACAGAGAGAACACACCGCACTCCTCACAGACAGTCACCAGGAGGAAACCCATGCAGACACAGAGAGAACACACCACACTCCTCACAGACAGTCACCCGGAGGAAACCCACGCAGACACAGAGAGAACACACCACACTCCTCACAGACAGTCACCCAGAGGAAACCCACGCAGACACAGGGAGAACACACCACACTCCTCACAGACAGTTACCCGGAGGAAACCCACGCAGACACAGGGAGAACACACCACACTCCTCACAGACAGTCACCCGGAGGAAACCCACGCAGACACAGAGAGAACACACCACACTCCTCACAGACAGTCACCCGAAGGAAACCCATTCAGACACAGAGAGAACACACCACACTTCTCACAGACAGTCACACGGAGGAAACCCACGCAGACACAGGGAGAACACACCACACTCCTCACAGACAGTCAACCGGAGCAGGACTCAAACCCACAACCTCCAGGTGGATAAACGGCTACAGAATGAATGAATGAATGATTTATTGTGATGTTGCTAAGCTTTATTTTGACACTATTTTGTTTTGCAATGCCATGTTTACCGTTTAGCTAGGAATGGATATGAAAATATAATTGAGGTCAAAAGCTCACCTCAAAATTTATTCAAAAAAGATTTAACAATTGTATAGCTTTCTGCAATGTAGCTTTTAAACATATTACACTCTTCAGACAGTTCTACCACCAACACTGTGAGTTTGACTGAATGGAAGACATCGAAGGCTGTAAACAGTGGGTCAAATATTTTTTACCTCTCTGGATGTTCTCTTTTGGCCTCGTCTATATCCGTCGGGCCTATAAACTCCTGCCAGGCCGGAATGACATCATGACAGCCCTCAGGCTTAGAAATGACCAGAACATGGGAGGGACCACTGGACATGAACTGGACCAGTTCCTGAAAGTATGGCTGAGAACATACGTGAACATATTTACACTCCATGACTGTGTTAAAGACAACCTGGGACTCTGTTTCATGTGATTTTGCAGGGCAAGCAAAAGCAGGAGGACATGCACAAAGTCAGCAGCTCTATTCTTAGGCTTCCACACTGACTGCATCCACGACGAGCAGAACTGAGGGAGTGAATGAATTTGGCTGTGCTGCATTTCAAAATGTAGCATTCTTTCATTGCACCTGTCAAGGTGGTCCTATCCAGACTGTGTGAAAGCTCCTTCAGAGTTTGTGATCTATTATTCTCACACGATCAAAGTAGAGGAAAGTGCTTGATGTGGAGGTGATAAACAAGACTGAGCCCTTCAGCCGTAGAGTGCTGTACTGATCAATTACATCAGAAAACAGTAGGTTTAGTTACAAGAGGAAAGCATCAATTAACATTTAACTTGTCAAAAGAGAAGGGGTTAGTAGGCAACAATAATAATAATAATAATAATAATAATAATAATGATATTGATGATATTAACAAATTTAAGCCTGATTAAACATTTTTGCATTTTGCAAAGCTATGCACAGTTTTTGTCGAACTATTTTAAACTCTGATTGCTCCATTAATGTCACACTTTTGCCCTGTTTCGTGTGTTTCTGCTCTGTCTGTCACACTGAACAGTACGCAAAAGCAGTAAACGAGAATGACTATGGTGTCCAAATACGTAGTATTCGTCGTGCAGTAAGCGAAAAGTCCCCGGATGACGTATTTCATCAGGAGAAATTTTGAAGTATGCAACCCCAGCACACTCCAGACCTATCCCATGATTCCACTGGAGCTGGAATAAAAAAATTGGCGGAATGGGGAGAGCTGGATTTTTACAAATGTATGATAGAACAATAATAAAAAAAATATATATATATTTATATGATTATGGGCAACATTAAGTAATGTTATGAGTTGGTATTAACGTAACGTGAAAGTGGTATTAACGTAACTTGCGAATTTTTAAAGCTGTTCTAAGTGAAGGCTAGTGATACATTTCTCCTGAAGTAAAGAATCAATAACTTCCTCATAGTGTGTCTTCTCTTAGAATCCATGGGAGAAAGAGCCCCGTTAAGTTTAGCAAAAAATTGATTTTAGAGACTAGTGGGACTTTTGTTGTTGTTGGTGTGTCATAGGTCAAATGACCTAAGATGGCGTTTGTAGTGCGCCTGAGGTTGCGTGGATATTGCACACTCGCACACTGAAAGAGCGTACTGCTTTAACGGTCAGGCTGTGCGCACTGGATCCAATTCAGTACGTCATGCTCAAGTACGCGATTTCAGACGCTGCCCTTGTTTGTCAAGGATCACATGGCTCTGTTTTTGTTTCGTAATCAGTTTCTTCACCTGTGCCTCCTTTGTTGCCCTGCCCTCTCGTTATCTCTTCCAGGTGTTCTCATGTGTATATATACCAGTAGTTTCAGGGTATCCACTGTCTGGTCTTGTGTATGGATGTTTGGTTCTGTTGCTCAGTGTTTTACTCATGTCTACACCGGCTTCAGGGCTGTCTCCTGTTTGCTCCCGTCTTAGTTTTTTTCTCATTATGTTTCTGTGTCAAACTTTTGTTCATTTTCAGATTGTGCTTTGTCTTGTTTGGTTTTGTTATTCGCAATAAATCCTTCCGTGCATGTACGTCCTCCTCCCTTGTCCTCTCTACACCTGTGACAATTAATAATAACATTAAAATCTAAGGTGTTATTAAACTACAGTACTTAGGCTTGATTACAGTACCTCTGCTGCTTTGTGTTGGTAAAACACCTGAGCCTCTGACTCAGTAAGAGTCCGCTCTTCATGGGCCAAAATCTCAAAGCCTGCATCCTGAATCTGAGAGAGAAAAATACTAAGAGTAAGGCATTGTCCTGGTTCAGACAGATATCAACTCAGTACTGTTGATGGATTTACTAAAACCGTAGCATCACAGCACCAAATCACTCATGCCTTTGGCCAAAATGACTATAGACTGGACATGGATCAACTATTACATATGCTATAGAGGCTTTACCTTCATAATAATTTCATTGGTCTTTCCATGAGCAACAGCATCTGGCTTAATGACGGCCACTGTGTAAGACTTGTTAACAGGCACTACAGGGGAAAACGCAGAGTGGTGAACATGGCATGCTTCCACTTTTCTGTAAATTGGTTTGACGTAATTTAGGGAGTGTGGGTACCAAGAATATCTTCCTCTTTTTCATGGGATCCAGCATCCTTTTCTTCTACTTCTTCATCCACCAACTCCTCATCTTTTACCTTTAAGAATATAAATGTATATAACACACATTCAGAGCACGAAATGTGGGAAACCTTTATTCAATAACGTAAGGCAATAGAAATTTAGTTTAGTGTTACTAACCAGTCCCAGATAAAGCTTAATCATAAACTAAATGGTATATTTAATGCAAAAACGTATAGTTTACATTGGATTACATTGGAGTTTACATCTAAACGTAACCTATGTCAGTGAAACCAATCCTACATTGGGCAACAAACCCTGGAAATCAGATTTTGTGATGTATTTTGTGGACGTAGTTTGCATTGTTGTAGCAGAGTTGAACTCACTACAGTGCGATCAACGCCCTGCTCCAGCACACGTTTCTCTTTGTCCAATTCCTCCACAATCATCTTTTGCAGAAGAGGAGCGTTAGCGCCACGCAACACAGCCACCAGCTCCCCACCCTTCACACAGAATAACAGAATTCACTTGTCTGCAGTTCTCAGATAAAATGGTACGCTTGCTGGCTTTTTATTTCATTGAAATGTGAGGTCATTTCATTTCTGTCTACAGTTTTCATAACATAGACTTACAGCATAAAATAAGAAGGTGGGTTCACACTTTCCTCTGTACTTCTCTAATGCATCGATACTGTCAGCCTCCGCCTAAAAGAGTTCCAAACATTCATAAACATTAATATTTTACAAATGACAAGAATTCATGCAAAAAATGCAAGTCAGAGCAGAAGCATTCAGAAACAAATCTGACCTCACACTCAGTGATTGTAAACTGACCTGTAGCACACACATAACCACAGACAGTCATTTAAATGATTAATTTAATTATTACTAGATCAGCTTTTTACAATCTTAAGAACATCAGTAAGATTAGATATGTTCTGACTGAACCAGACTCTTTTAAATCAAGACTGAAACATTCCTATTTGAGCAGCTACAGCTCGGTTTAAAACACTCTGCACTTTTTATTCTGTAACGCCACTTTAGTTCTTTTCTTTTATTGTATCATTTTAAATTGAATAATTTTTATCATGTTTTCTTTTACTCTTTTTGTCACGCCCTTGTCCTGTCGAGTCTGTTTTCCCCACCATGTGCTCACTTGGCACATGGCTCTGTTTGTTATTGTCCATGTCTCCGCCCTAGTCCCGCCTTTGTTCCGCCTCCTCGTCAGTGTCATTTGTAACCCTGCCCCCTCGTTATCTGTTGCAGGTGTCCCTTGTCTGTGTGGTGTATTTAAGTTCCCTTGTCTCTCTTCCTGGTGTTGGACAGTCCACATTTGTGTCGTCGGTTCCTGGTCTGGTTTTGTGTCGTCTGTTTTGTCGTCTGTTTTGTGTCTCTCTAGTTCACTTCTCTGGTCTGTTAGTGTTTCCTTTCCCGTGCTTTGTGTACTTCTGTGGTTTCTGGCTGTAGTCTATTAGCTCTCTCTGTATAAGCTCTCTTTGTCAAGGTTTGTCTCTTTAGCTCTGTCTAGTTCATGTCTCTTTGGTCTAGGTCTTTCTGTCCAAGTCTCCCTGTCTAGGTCGGTCTTTGTCTAAGTATGCTGTTGTGTGATCCAAGTCTGTTTTGTTATCTTTTGTTTAAATAAAAGTATGGTTTTAGTAAGTGTGTCCGCTCCACATTCCTGACACTTGTTATGCATTTCC